>NC_080787.1:35637295-35834795 GCF_028018385.1 Neofelis nebulosa
CCCCAATGGTTTTCTGAATTTTTTTTTTTTTAACGTTTATTTATTTTTGAGACAGAGAGAGACAGAGCATGAATGGGGGAGGGTCAGAGAGAGAGGGAGACACAGAATCTGAAGCAGGCTCCGGGCTCTGAGCTGTCAGCACAGAGTCCGACACGGGGCTCGAACACACAGACTGTGAGATCATGACCCGAGCTGAAGTCGGATGTTCAACCGACTGAGCCATTCAGGTGCCCCTGTAAATTTTTGTTAAGTCCTTATTTGATAAAGATGCTTACTGAAGTAACTAGGAGTAAAATCATATGATGCCTGGTATATATATACTTTAAAACACCAAAAAAAGAAAATAGGTGGGGGGAGGATTGGTGGAACAACGATATCTACACAGATGGGTGATGGGCCTATGGGGGTTCATTATACCACTCTCTCTACTTTTATAGGTCTTTGAAATTTCCCATAACAATTGTTTTTTTGTTTTTTTTTAATTTCTTTTTTAACGTTTATTTATTTTTTTTGAGACAGAGAGAGACAGAGCATGAACAGGGGAGGGGCAGAGAGAGAGGGAGACACAGAATCTGAACAGGCTCCAGGCTCTGAGCTGTCAGCACAGAGCCCGACACGGGGCTTGAACTCACAGACCGTGAGATCATGACCTGAGCCGAAGTCGGACGCTTAACCGACCGAGCCACCCAGGCGCCCCACAATTGTTTTTTAAAAAAATGAGAATTAAATACCATACACACAAACTGTGTTAGGACAGTGTATTTGTCAACAAACATTTCGAAGTATTTGATAAGAAATACTGTCTAAATGTGTATTAGCAAAATTACCAATGATCTGTGACACTAGAAAGATTCATTTTAAATTTTACGTTAAAACAACAACTTTCATTTTCTTAAATCCCTAATCAAGCAGAAATGCTTGAAAAGGAAGACTGAGCACAGCAACTAGTTTTTACCCCCAGGGGTCTGTGAGAAGCAGAAAACTGTCCCTCCTGGGCGCTCTCATGGCTCCCTATCTGTACTACTCTAATGGCCCAAATTGCTTTCTACTCTACATTACAATTACCCATGACAAACCTGCTGAGAACCTTCTAGAGAGCAGAATCTACATCTGATCACCTTTTTTTTGTTGTTTTCCAGAGAGAGAGAGGAGAGAGAGAGCACACACAAGTGGAAGGGGCAGAGAGAGGGAGACAGACAGGGTCCTGCGGAGCCTGACCCAGGGCTCAAACTCAGGAACCCTGAGATCATGACCTGAGTGGAAATCAAGAGTCAGCAGCTTAACTGAGTGAGCCACCCAGGTGCCCCCTGATCGTGTTCCTGACTCTTAAGAATGTCCAGGGCTACCCCAAGATTCCGACTTAATTCTCCTGGAGTGGTAGGATTCAGTGTATTTTATTATTTTTTTAAGTTTATTTATTTTGAGAGAGGGAGTGAGCTCTGGTACATGAATGAGGGAGGGGCAGAGAGAGAGAGAGAGAGAGAAAATCCCCTCCTCGGGGCCAGAACTCACCAACCATGAGATCATGACCTGAGCCTAAAGCAAGAGGCTAACACAACCGACTGAGCCACCTAGGCGCCCCTATATTCAGAATATTTTAGAAACTTCTAACAGGACTCTTACTTGCAGCCTGGACTGAGAACCACTGGGCCCTAACTTATCCTTGGTGCTAATAAATACTGAACCAGTGAATACATTAACAAAGTGATATGATAGTCACATGATAGTCACAACAACAGAAAGGCAGATAGGAAACAGCATCCACATTTTACAGTTGGAAAAACAGACTCAGAGAAAAAGTATGTTGTCACCCCCACCTCAGTGAAGCCAGAGCCCTGGGAAATACTCCTTGCCACTGGAGAGAGCTACTATCCCCACAAGGAGCAGTCTGCCTCTGCCCCTGCCTAGGGTGGGTCCTGGGAGCTAAGAACAGAAGTGTAGGCAGAGGTGATTAGGCAGTTGCTGAGTCCCTTTCCCTGGTCCTGTAGGTGATTCACTCTCAGGGAGGAGGGTAGCAGGAAAACGGTCCTGGGGAAGGGAAGGGAGGGTACAGCCCTCAGCTGGGGTTTATCTGCTGGTTGGGCTGTGTTATTTACAAACAATGGCACAAGGGAAGCCTGGCTGGCTCAGTCCAAAGAGCATATGGCTTTTGATCTCAGGGTCTTGAGTTCGAGCCCCAGGCTGAGCGTAGAGATTACTTAACATACATACATACATACATACAATTTAAATCAACTTTAAACTTTAAAAAAAGTCGCACAAGATTGAGGGAAGCCAATGACTACTCATATCCTACCCACCTTCTGCTGCGAGAAGGGTGAGCTCCTAGATACCCAGTTGATTGTTTTTATCTGCCCACTTCCTTCTCATGCCTCCTCTCTGGCAAAGTGCCAGACCCCTGGGCGTCAAAACCGTGTTGCACCATGCACAGAAATGGGTCTTTGCAGTGGAAACCATGAGGTCTCCTGCCCTGTCTCTTCCTCCAAGTCCACCATTTGGTGACCACAGAATCCGCGCATCCTCACGAACTAAAGGAAAGGGGCAGTCAGAAAATGTCAACGCTCTAGAGCGCAAGAGCCTTTGTTTTGCTAAGTGCAGAAGTTCCGGATGTGGGCACGGATGGGGCTTGAACCCTGGTTTTTAAAACAGAGTGAAACGCAAGATAAAGATCCAGGAGGAAAGGAGAAAAAAATTTTCCTGCTTCTGAGCCCCTCCCAAACCCCATTCCCTTACAAGTTACTCAACGTCCAGTGTAGGGAAAGTCAGCCACTCTTCCCAAAGCTCTGCCCCTGGGAACTCCACGAAGCCCCACCCCCAAACCGCAGGTTGTGGGTGGTTGTTTTCAACGGGGCAGGAGATAGAAGAAGCTGTTAGCGGTAGATTGTTTAATCTTAGCCGAACCGCCTTGCTTTACAAGTAAGGAAACTAAGCCCCAATTAGTTCCAATTAAGTTCCACAGAGCGAGTCACAGGCAGATCTAGACCCTTAGAATCTACCCGTTCACTTCCACTTCCCCGTCCCAGCTACCTGTTACCATGGTGATGAGATTAGGTTCCGGCTGAGGCTCGGACTCTGGTCTCAGGAAGCTGGAGAGACTTAAGATCGGGCTGGACACGCTGACCATGAGCCAAGTCCCATCCAGGGCCCGAGGGCAGCTCTGCTCCGGGGTCAAGCCACTGGCCCAATTCGCCGAGGCAGGGAGCGGGAGGTAGCGGCTCATCTCGCAGTGTGGCGCAGGGGCGTCCGAGGGGTACCGCCTGAAGGCAGCCTGCAGGGCTCCCGCGGGGTCTGTGAGCGCGGACAAGGGAGTTGCTGCTGTAGTCACCACCAGGAACGCGACGGGGAGGGCAGCGTCCAGGGAATTCCAAATGCACAAACTACCCAGTAGTCAGAGATGTGTAAGTAATCCAGGCTCATTTTACAAGGGGAAACTGAGGCCTGAGGTCACAGTGCGACCTAAAGAGGAGGGGGTTTCGGTGGAAGTGGGAGTTGAGGGCGAGTCCGGGATGACTCACCGCGCACTTTGAGGTAGAGCTCGGGTTCCAGGTCCGGCCGGGGAGGTAGTCTCCCTGGGCCCTGGCGCAGCAGCAGTGCGGCGGGTTTCTTGGTCAGGCGGCCCCCGCCCGCGTCCTCCACCATCCAGCACTCTATCACCGCGGGTCCCGCCGAGACGGCGGTCACCAAGCCTGGAGGAGAGGGGCGCGAGTGAGGGAGCGGTCCAGAGGTCAGGCGACCCTCGTCCCGCACCCCCAGCATCTGGCGCGTGGTGGGTCACCTCCCTCCGCCTCTTCCCTGTTCTTGGGCAGAGTCTCGGGGTTCGCTCACCCAAAGCCACGGAGAGGAGCAGAGACAGGGGCTCCATGGCGCAGCGATCTGCTCAGCTCTGAAACCTCCACTTCTCCCTTTCACTTTCATTTTCCTTGAAAGGCCGGCTGGAGAGTCGCCGGAAATCCCCTCTGGTTGGGTGAGGCCACGTGGGAGGCAGGTGCTTTCCGCACAGGCCAGGCACAGATCCCGGAACACTATCTCCAGTTCTGATCTGGGGACCTCAGCCCCGCCCCGCCCCGCCCCGCCCCTCCCTCTTGGACCACACAGCACCACCCACTTCCAGAAACCCTCCCTAACCCTAGGCTCCCCCTCCGTGCCCTCCTTCCAGAAACTACTTCCTAGAGAACCGTTACTCCGCTTTCCCCAACCTGCGCCGGATCCCCAGCAAACACATAGGGGCTGTTGGCAAGCCAAGTGAAATGACCAATAAATATTTTAATCACCATTTTAAAAAAAATAAGATTTAAAATAAAAACCTTGTATTCTTACGACTTATATTCCCTCCTTGTCTTCACTCCCTCCTCAATGAGAATCCAGTTGGAGGTCCCCCAAGGAGAGATAGGAGGGATTAGGGTGGAAATAAAGGGCACGTCCTTAGCGGGGTGGGGTAGGTTCTAGGACAAGGGTGGGGCTCAAAACCTGGTCCCCACAACAACACAAACACAGACTTCAGGTACAGACTACAACCACCTGACCCTTGACCCTGTGACTCCAGGATGCTCCATAGCCCCTTTCCCTCCCCCCCCACCATATGCGCCCTAGTCTGGAGCTGAGGGAAACGAAGGACTTAGTTCCAGGGATACTTTGTGGGAGAGGGGCTGAGGGATGGAATGGGGTGGCCGATGGTGCAACATTGTTCCCCCTCCAAAATATATACAAGTCCGGTAGAGATAAGGAAGACAGTAAGCGTAGTGGGAGATCACCTGAGGGCCACAGCGCCCCTGGCTGGTGCTCCCGGTTTCCTCTTCCCCGAAAGCTGCCTCCAGGAGCCCCCCCCTTCAGTTTGTTCCTCCTCCTCCACCAAAGCCCATCTCCACCTTGTGGACACTGGGTGGGGACCAGACCCTTCGGCTGGATTGGGGCGTGGCCCCACTCGCCTCGTCGCCGCTGCCCCCACCCACTCCAGGAGACTCTCTCTTGGGCGGCAGGGCTGGCCCAGCGGGCCCTCCCGGTCCGGGTCCGCCCCCGCCCAGGCGGTGCCGGCGCTCACAGTGTCCCCGGTGGCGCATGAAGCTGTCTCGCCACATGAACTTCTTGGCGCAGACGCCACACTCGTAGGGTTTGAGACCTGTGTGTGTCTTCATGTGCTCGGTCAGGTGGTGCTTCATCTTAAACTTTTTGTTGCACACGGGGCAGTCAAAGGGCCGCAGGTTGAGGTGCATGTTCACATGCCGATCTCGCATGCTCTTGTGGGAGAAGGCCTTCCCACAGTGGCACAAAAAGATCTTATTCCCATCCCCACTGCCTGCCCCTCCAGGGGTCCCTCCAGCACCACCCGGCATGCCCAGGCTCCCTGCTGAGGTGCCCCCCAGGGTCACCGCCCCGTGTTCAGCTTGGTTCCCTGGTGGCTGGCCTGGGGCCTGTGAGGAGGAGGAGGAGGAGGAGGAGGAGGATGAAGATGATGGGAAGACCAGGATCTGGTTGCCCTGCATGTCCAAGGGAAGCAGGGGCCTCGGAGGGTGGGAGGGGGCATAGGAGGAAGGGGTTGGCCCCCCAGAATCATCAAGCCCCGCCCCAGGACCCCCACCCTCATAGGAGCCAAAGTCATTGGAGGACTCACAGAAATTGACCTGCTCCTCTCCCTTGTCCGGAGGCTCAGTCAGGGTCCGGACATCACTTATGCTAAGGGTAGCCTCTGGTCCTCCAGCCTCGGGAACCCTGGAGCCACCCCCGAGCTCTTCATCTTCATCATCCTCACAGGTCAATACCAGGTCTTCCTCCTCCTCATCCTCTTCCAGATCTGGGTCTTGGGGAACGAGGGGTGCCGGTGCTGGGCTGTTTCCACCCCGCTTCACATATACCCAGTGTTTCTGTGGCATGATGCTGGGGGGTGCATAGGTGGGCCGCCGGAGCCCACCCCCAGGGACCACAGCACCTCTCCCATCCCCATCATCGCAGAGCTCATCTGCCTCCAGCAGCAGCTTCCCAGAGGTAGCCCCGCCACTGCCAACCACAGGGGCTGGGAATACAGGGCCACCTCCTCGACGTTCCCCACTGCCCACTGCAGAAGCTGCAAATGCCTCTTGGGAAGAAGATGAGAAATCAGTGGACTCTCGGGGGCTGAAGTAGTTGCTGCTGCTGGGGGACTGATTCTCACTGGCTCGGCTGGAGGCATGGGAGCGCACAGAGCCCATGGTGGCAGGGGCCACAGTGGCCCCACTCCCCGATGGGACCCCAGCACCAGGGACAGTGGCAGAAGTGGCAGCAGCAGTGGTGATGGTGGTGGCGGTGGCTGAGGCCCGGCCTTCTCGGAGGAGTTCAGTGCACTTATCCACGATGTGCCACATCTGGAGCACCGACCCCACTGTGAGGAAGTTGACAATGTCAGCAGCAGCCATGCTCAGGCGACCAGTGTAAGCGGAAGCCAAGACAGTCTCAAAGGCGCCTGGGTCCATGACGCTGGGCAGAGAGATGGAGGTCATGCCCTTGAGTAAAACCTGGTCGTGGAAGTAAGGGGAGGAGGCAGCCAGGACAGCACGATGAGCCCTGAACTCCCGGCCCTGCACTCGGATGGACACATCGCAGAGCTGGCCCTGTAACCGCTGCTGATTGAGGGACTCCAGAAGGGCACTGGTCACCTCAGGGAAGGACACGTGGACCACTGCAGCTGCAGGCAGGGGCAGTGGGGGTGGGGCCAGTGACAGAGGCAAGGGGAGTGCTGCCCCACTGGGAGAGAGAGGAGATGGCTCCATGGCGTGGAGGGAGGGGGTACCCCCCCAGCCACAGGAACAAGGGAAGGAGGAGGGCGGCCGGGGGGGTCTCTGGGAAGAAAAAGAGAGAAGAATGATAACATCTCATAATAACACAGCCCTTCCCTCTACAGTTTAAAAACATGTTCATACACCCTTTATCCGAGTAATTCCCCACAACACTGTAAGGTAGGTATTCCTCTCAACCCCATTTGACAGATGAGAAAACTGAGGCTTGGAAAGATTACGAGATTATCCAAGGTCACAGAGCCAGTAAGTGGCAGTGCCAGGAAACACAGGTGTCCTGACTCCTAATCCAGTGCTCTTTCTTTGGAGATTAGAGAAATAAGGTGTTCTTGGGGAGTGGGGTGCCTCCCCTCAGAATTTCCCATTTGCCTGAAAGCCTGAATTTCCAAAATTTACCTTACTGGTGTTTTGCAACCTTTTCTTAGGAGGGGGGCAAGTCTGTTCCTGTACCGAAAACCATCCCTCCCTCCATGTCTTTTTAGGCTATGCACCCCCCCCTCCCCCCCCAGCTCTGTTGCGAGCCAGGGCCCCTATGCCCCTCAGCTTACCTCTAGCCCCGCCCCTTCAAGGCACGCCCCTTGGCCCTTTCGGCCCCGCCTCTTCAAGGCCCACCCCCGTGGCCCTCTCGGCCCCGCCCCTTACCTACCCCCGCCCACACAGGACCCCGCCCCCCTCTGCTCCGCCCCAAGCGCTACTTCGACCTCCTCTCCCACCCGGAAGGCGCCCCCCAACCCCGCGCGTCCCCGCTTACCGGGCCGCGCGCCCCCGGGCCCCCCCGCCCCTCACTCGGCGGCCAGAGCCGCAGCCTGGGCCCCTCCCGCCGCCATCTTGCGCCGACTCCCTCCGCCCTCCGCCTCCGCTCCGCCTCCCGCCCCTCCGGCTTTAAAGGCACAGACGGGTACCCCGCCCGTGCCGCTGGGCACTACTCGGCCGACTAGACCACTTCTCCTTTAAAGAACAGCCGTCTCATTCCACCTTAAAGGTACCAGGTCTCTTCCGCTGCTGAAAACGCAGGACTTGATGGTTCGGCCGAAGCGCTCATTCCCCTTTAATTCCGTAAGCCTGCCCTTCCCATTGGCAAAGGGTTTTGGCCGTCGCTACTTAGGCTCCGCCCCTGAGCTGTGGCCATTAGCAGGTTTGCAGGATCTAATCGCCCTGCTCTCCCAGCTTCAGACAGTCCCCCTGAAACCCCGCCCCCTTCCTCCGGGTCTGGATTGGCCAAATAACCTTGAGTCGGCCCCTGATTGGCCTTTTTACTCCAACCGCTCGAAGTGAGAAAGTAAAGCACATTCGGGAGGCTGGAACACATTTCTTTTTTTTCTTTCTTTCTTCTTTCTTTTTAGTGCCTGGCAGAGGGCAAGCGGAAGGCCTGAAGCCGAGGGAACTCAAAGAGAGGCAGGCTAAGGACAGGCTACAAAGGACAGCTCCAGGGGTAGTCCAGGCCCAGGCTAACCTTGAACCAGAGAACAGCCGGTGCCAATCGGCTGTGAGAGTAGAACAACGAAAAGGAAAAGACAGGGATACAATAAGAAAAGAACTTTATTGTTTATTAATGTTTCTGTGTAAAACTTAAGGTTTTGTTTTTTTGTTTTGTTTTTTTTAAAGAAACACCACCAAAAGGGGATTAGCCCAGTCAATCCCTTCCTCAGTCATCTGTTTCCCACCATCCTCCAAATACTATTCCAAAACATTTTGGAGGCAGGGAGTGGGGGGTAGAGGCAGCTAATCAGAGTCTGAGAGCACGATGATCTCCTCTGGATCGCACTGTGTGGCCACACTCATCTGCAGGGGAGTGAGAGACAGAGTCAGAAAGAGACGTCTGGAATATAGGGGTAAAAGAAGCAAAGGGAAGGATTTCTCAGAGATTAAAAACTGGGGTTAGAAAAAAGGTCGAGAGAGGATGTGGTGGGTGCAAAATTCAGATGGAGTGCCTGAAACTGAACAGACAATGAAAGACAAGTCAGGAAACAACTGCCTCCCCCTCTTACCTTGTAAGTACCAGGCCGGGAGGGTTGTGAATGGGGGGCTTGGGACAACTGGGCTGGAGATGGGCTACAGAGGGAGCTGGTCACCAGGCCATGGCTAGGAGAGTCCACTCTTGTCGAGGAATCAGCAACTGGGGCCATAGAAGTCAAGGGAGAAGGTGGGCTGGGCAGGGTAGATACCTTCTTCCCATTCTTCTCATGCACTGCCCTTTGCCTTTCTACATAGCTAGGGACAGAAACACAAATATGTGGAGGGGTATGAAGAGCCTGAGGCCGGAGGGGAATCATCCAGTCTCTTCCCAGCAGACCCAGTTCCTCAATACTCCTCTCAGAAAGCCCCTTGCAATCTGTCCTTGGCCTCCCTCTTCTCCTCCTTGTCATTGTTACCTGTTTCCTAATGACCCTGCTCCAGTTTGCTTCTCCTTCCGGGATTTCTTGCATGGGGGACAGGAATCTCCCCAGGTGTGAGGAGACACACCTCCATTGAAGGAAGTGGAGGTGACCATGGCTGCTCCATTCTCCAAGACAGTGGTGAGGGGGTCCTCTGATTGCTTCCTGGAAGAAGAAACGTCCCTCTCCTCAGGGGAAGGAGTGGTATCCAGGGGCAAGGCTTCGATCTCGAGCTCAAAGAGCTGAGACATGGGGCTCTCTTCCTCCAGGGGTAACTCCTCAAGGTGTTCTCCGTTGCTTTCAGCATCTATGCTGGAGGGGGCCAAGGCGTCTTCTGACAGTGAAGATGGTGACATTATGAGTCCTTTGTTCTGCTGCTCCCCCACAGACTTGCTGATCCCTCTGCTAGATTCTAGGTTTATTTCAGTGGAGATCTGCTGCAGTGGGGACATAGGGCTCTTGTCTCCATCCTGGCCTGGAAAAGAAGAAAAGAGGGGAGAGGCAGCATGAGAACTAGGGGAAAGAATACTGCTGAGAGTAATAGGAGGGAGGGAAGGGTCTCAAACAGGTGGTTCACATCCAAAAGAGTAGAGGGAACCGACACATGAGGGGACTGTTTCCTTGACATACCTGCTTCCTCCTCCTCCTCCTCCTCCTCCTCCTCCTCTTCATCGTCCCCCTGACCTTCCTGCATCTGTTCGAGATCCTCCTCTTCTTCAGAATCTGTGGCCTCCTCCTCTTCTTCTTCCTCTTCCTCTTCTTCCTCCTCTTCCTCTTCCTCATCGCTTTCCTCATCTTCTTCGTCATCTGTCTCAGCCTTGGAGGTGGTAGGGCACTCCTGGGACACCATTCCACTAGGGCCCTGGGGGACAAAGGAATTTCTCTAAGGAATCCCTTGTCCCAGAGGGTCTGGTTCTGGGGTTCCTTCTGCACTTTTCCCAGTCAGTCACCCTAAACTCCCTGCTAGCTAGTGCAGGGGAAGGACAAGGTCTGTCTGGAGGGTTTATCCCTTCCATACCTCACCAGAATCCAAGGAGGCTTTGGGGGAGTCTGCAGAGTGGGAAGAGGTAGCTTGGGGAAGCCGAGCCCTTCTCTTCTGTCTCTCGCCCTCCTCACTCTTGTCTTGCATCATTGCATATTTGGAGATGACCTCATCCAGCCGGCTCATTGCCAAGCTCCGGTTTTCTCGCAGGCGCCGGGCTAGGGCGGGATCTGACAGTGCAGGGTCAATGCCTACGTGGGAAGATATAAAGTCAGAGTACTCAGCCCAAACCCTAGAAGAAGGGACAAGAGAGATCCCCCCTCCACCAAACATCTGACATATAAGGGTTGTTGACAGGCATCTCACTAATCCCTACCTGGCCTATAGTCATCTGTGAGGTGACAGCCAAAGTTGTAGATGAGATCAAGGTGGCGTCGTTCCTGTAACCTGATGCCCACATCTCGGAAGGCATCCTGAGCCATGAGCTGGAGCTGCTGTCGTGGGAGGCCGAGGCTGTGCCGAGCAGCTGCCTTCTCCACAGCCCGCAGTACATCTCCATAGTCAGGGAAGGTATCAGGCCCTGGTTTGTTGATGAGCCGCTCAATGCGCCTGTTAACCTCTGGGTAGCGGGTGCCACGGTAGGGGATGCGCTGTTCTATGACACGGCCCGTCAGTGAAGAGCAGTCTTTGAGTTCACACAGCCGCCCAAAGAGGCGGATCAGCTTACGCTTCAACCTTGCCTCCTGCAGGTATGTGGAGTCTGGGTCATCCAACTCTGAGAGATCCAACTCCTTTTCCTGCAGCCGCCGGATCTCGGCCACATAGAGTGCTAGCAGCTGCTCCAAGCGCTGGATCTGCCGCCGGGAACCACGGGTCCTTGGGGCCTCAGAGGCAGTGGTCTCGGCATTTGTGGGGTCCGAGGAGGGGTCTGTGGGAGGGTTATTCCCAGAGGGTTCACCAGAGGTGGTGGCAGCAGGGGCCAGGTTCAGCTTCTTCTTGGCTGAATGGGCCTTGAGAACAGTGCAGAGCTCATTAATGTAGACATAGAGCTTAGCTGGCCGGCTCTGGGCCCGAGATAGGACCCGAGAGAGGATGTTGCAGAACTCCGCCGAGGCCAAAAACAGGGAGTGGGCACGCTGCTGCCGATTATAGAGGAATGGGACCACCTCAGGGTGGTCTGCTGTCTGCGTCTTACACAGCTCAAGGAACTAGAGGATTCAGGGGAAGAGGTAGGGGGAAAGAGACAAGGGGAGGGGTTGAGAGAAAGAAGGCGAGGTGGGGTTAGTGGGGAAGAAAGGACAGGAGAGCCAGTCAGCCATCCCCCTCCCTGGGGTACAAGAATCTTCTCCCCTAAAGCTCACCTCTTCAAACAGCTTCTCATTCTCCAACTTGTAGCATTTCTTGCCGCCAGAACTACTGCTTCCTCCAGCCCCATGGGGCTGAGAGGAGCCAGGGGCTTCTGGCCGGGGTGAGGCCGGATTGGGGGGTGGGTGGGAGGGACCTGGCTGAGCAGCTGCTTCATCTTCGTCATCATCATCCAGCACGATGATGCTGTTAGCGGTGGCCATGGGGGATCAAATCCCCCGGAGGGAGGAGGTGTTGGGGATTTCGGAACTCCTGCTGGAAGGGGATGGGGCCTCAGAAAGAGCCCCTCCAGCACAGCCCATCCCTCATCTCAC
Source organism: Neofelis nebulosa (assembly GCF_028018385.1). Lineage (NCBI taxonomy): Eukaryota > Metazoa > Chordata > Mammalia > Carnivora > Felidae > Neofelis > Neofelis nebulosa. The sequence continues at coordinate 35,649,096 of NC_080787.1, forward strand.
ACACTTTCCAATCTTGGGTTTCAGTAACACCCAGCCCTGCCCAACAGTGTCCTCAACTGCCTGTCTTCCAGCAACTGTTAGTACCATATGCTTTTCTGGCCCTTTACATAAGGAAGCCCCAAACCACCTGAAACCCTTAAGTCCCCACCCCCAGCTCCACCCCTCTTGTCGATATCCAAGCTTTCTGCTTCATTGCCCCACTTCTCAGACATTCATTTCCCCAATTCTCATACTTGCCAAGTTGATTCTTCCAACCCCTGGACCGCCTCCCACATTGCACTCCAGATTCCCTCGACGTTCCCTCGCAGATACCACACCCCCGGCAGCACCACCTCCTGAGCCTTCCCCGTTTCGCTCTCAAACACGTCAAATCCACACCCTCATCCCATCCTGAAGGATCACCCCCAACTCCTAGACTCTCTGAGGTGAAGGAGGTTCCCTCCCAATAATCCATTCCCCTTTCTCCTCCTTGAATTATCTTCATACTCCGCCCTCCGACGGGGCTCCTCAAACCGGGGCGTCAGGTTGGAGAGATCTCACCTCAATCCCCTCCCTCTTACCCCACCCGAATTTCCCCCATTCTCTCTCTGTGACCTGTAACCGATTGTAAGCCCAGCAGTGAGCTGTCCCGATTCCTCTCAAATCCCAACCTGGCGTCTGACCCCTTCCCCTAGATGAGCTTCCCGCCAAGTCCCCCTCCCCCAGTTCGGCCCCCGGCCACCCCACTCCCCTTCAGGGATAGGAAGGAAGGTACCATAGCTTGTCCCTCAGACTCAGCGCCCGGGACTTCCCAATACCTCTCCCTCGACATTCCCGCCCCCGCCTTCGCTCCCCACACCGTCCGGCCCCCACCTCAGAAACGGTCTCTCGAGGCGACCCTCGCTGCTGATCTCAGAACCTCGCATGGTTCCCTCCGCCTTCCTTCCCCCTCCCACCGCAGGCCCTTCTCTGGACCGGAAGCCGCCGAGTTTCCGCCTACAGCCACATAGGCGCGGCCATATTGTCGTACGGCGCCCGGACCACGCCTCACCCTGCGGCAGGAAGTGGTGGTAGACCCGCCCCCATCTCCAGTGACGCCCACACAATCTGCGGCTCCCTTTCCTGTGACCAGTAGGGGGCGCTTTTGCCTCCTCAGGGCGTCCCAAATTACCTGGGGGCCGCCATTTTGCCGTACGATATTGGCTACGCCTGGACTAGGGCGCGCTGCCGGCAGAGCTCTTTTCACCCGGTGCTTCTGCGACTCAGCCAATTAGAAACTTCCTGCATCCGGCCCAACCGCCGGCGGGTCGCGTGCGGGAAGGGCTGAGCCACTTTTCCAAGTGGGGAAGGGGGAACGGAACAGGAGAGCCAAGGGATTGGGCCCTCCAAGACTACGCAAGGGTGCAGGAAAGAACGAGCGTCTCTTAAGAGGGAAAAAAGCCCTTTTCCTTCCGCTGGGCCGTTGACCAGCCTTCCGGCGCTGCTTTCCTACCTGCCCGGTACCCTTTCCACGGTTTAATCGACTGCGCCTGCCCCTTCCCTTTTGCGGGCTGCCCGCTCCCTTGCCGCTGTCCAGCGGCTACTAATACTTCCAGGTGTCTACACCTCCCAACCGTGAAATCATAACAAATGCATACAGATGAGCACAATGAGCTATACAAATGTGTTCTTATTATCGCTATTGTTATTGATTCCTCTTTAAGCGCCTCCATGGAACTAATGACCAACCAAGTAGGTGGGAGCTAGGTGGTTCTCCGTTCTTTTCTGGAGAGGGTCCCCCAAAGTGTAGGCGGTGATGACCTGGAGGCCGAACTTTGTCCAGGAGCTCCAGGGCCTTAGGACGGCGAAAAGGGGGAAGGGGTGGGGGGCCGTGAGAAGAATCTGTGCAGATTGCCGCTCTGAGGGCTGGCAGACGAAGTGAGACTCGTAAAATACCTTGGGTCTCAACTCGTCCCTTTCTCTTCCTCTGGGGAAACTGAGGAAAGAACGAAGAGAGAAGAAACTGACTTCGACGCCCGCCTCGCCCGCACCCCCTACCTCACTCAACTTTAGGGAGGCTGGAAGGACTCGTGGAGGCCAGGGTGGGTCCAGATGTGAACTTATGGGGAAGCCAGAACAGTTAACACGGAGATTCCCATCCCCTGCATCCTTTGGCTTTCTACAAGTGGTGACCATCTTGCCACTATTAGGACGCGGAGGTTCTTAGATTCTTAAGCCCTCACTGTACCAGAGCCTCAAACCTGCCCTTCCATTAAAGAATCCCACACCATCTAAGCCTATAGTCTTCAAATTAGGGAACATGAAAATTCCCTCAAAGGGTATTCAGCCTTAGGAGATGTTAAGGATTTAATTTCTAGATCCTCAACTTTCGCAAGATTGTTCTTACTGAGTAAATGCTTGCAGTTGAGGTTCTCCTTCTTCCCGTTCCCTTTTATAACTGACTTCCTCGACTCTTAAACAAACAAACAAACAAACAAACAAAACCCAAAAAGGTATGCGGGCATACCTCATTTTATTGTGTCTCACAGATATTGTAGTTTTGTTTTTTGTTTTTTGGTTTTTTTAACCAATTGAAGGTTTGTGGCAGCCTTGGGTTGAGCAACTCTATTGGCACGGTTTTTTTTTTCCCCTTTTTTTAAAGATTTTATTTTATTTTATTTTATTTTTAATATTTATTTATTTTTGAGACAGAGAGAGACAGAGCATGAGCAGGGGAGGGGCAGAGAGAGAGGGAGACAGAATCCAAGGCAGGCTCCAGGCTCTGAGCTGTCAGCACAGAGCCTGATGCGGGGCTTGAACTCACGAACCACGAGATCATGACCTGAGCCAAAGTTGGACGCTCAACCAACTGAGCCACCCAGGCTCCCCTAAAGATTTTATTTTTAAGGAATCTCTACACCCAACATGGGGCTTGAACCCAAAACCCCAGGATCAAGAGTCACATGCTGTACTGACTGAGCCAGCCAGGTGCTCCTACTGACACCATTTTTCTAACAGCATTTGTTCATTTCATGGTTCAGTGCCATATTTTGGTAAGTATTGCAATATTTCAAACTTTTTTGTTATTTTTACTTTTGTCATGGTAATCTGTGATCAGTTACTATTATAATTGTTTGGGGGTAACACAAATGACACCCATATAAAGACAGTGAACTTAATAAATACCGTGTGTGTGTGTGCTGACTGTTCCACTGACCAGCTGTTCCCCCATCTCTCTCCCTCTCCTCAGCCTTCCCTATTCTCTGAGACACAAGGATATTGAAATTAATAACCCTGCAATGGCCTCTAAGTGTTTAAGTGAAAGAAAGAGTCACATGTCTCTCACTTTAAACCAAAAGCTAGGGGTGCCGGGGTGGCTCAGTGGGTTAAGTGTACAATTTTGGCTCAGGTCATGATCTTGCGGTTTGTGGGTTTGAGCCCTGCATCCGACTCTATGCCGACAGGTTAGAGCCTGGAGCCTGCTTCTGATTCTGTGTCTCCCTCTCTCTCTCTCTGCCCCTCCCCTGCTCTCTCTCTCTCTCTCTTTCAGAAATAAACATTAAAAAAAATCAATCAGTCAAAAGCTAGAAATGATTAAGCTTAGGAAGGAAGGCATGTTGAAAGCTGAGACAAGCCGAAAGCTAGGCCTCTTGTGCCAGTCAGGCTGTGACTGCAAAGGAAATGGTCTTGAAGGAAATTAAAAGTGCTACTCCAGGGGCGCCTGGGTGGCTCAGTTGGTTGAGCGTCCGACTTCGGCTCAGGTCATGATCTCACAGTTCGTGGGTTCGAGCCCCGCATCAGTCTCTGTGCTGACCGCTTGCTCAGAGCCTGGAGACTGCTTCAGATTCTGTGTCTCCTACTCTCTCTGCCCCTCCCCCGTTCACGCTTTGTCTCACTCTGTTTCTCAAAAATAAATGTAAAAAAAAAAAAATTAAAAAAAAAAGTGCTGCTCCAGTGAACACATGAATGATAAGAAAGCAGCACGGACTTACTGATGATATGGAAGCTGCTTGGGGGGTCTAGATAGAAGATCAAACCAGCCACAACATTCTCGCAAAGACCTTAACTCTCTTCAATTACGTGAAGGCTGAGAGGCTGCAGAAGAAAACTTGGAAGCTTGCAGTGGTTGGTTCATGAGGTATAAAGAAAGAAGCCATCTTCCAAACATAAAAAAGCAAGGTGAAGCAGCAGGCGCTGACGTGGAAGCTGCAGCAAGTTATCTAGCAGACCTAGCTAAGATAATTAATGAAAGTGGCTACACCAAACAACAGATATTCAGTGTGGATGAAACAGTCTTCTACTGAAAGAAGATACCATCTGGGGCTTTCGTAACTAGAGAGGAGAAGTCAGTGCCTGGCTTCAAAGCTTCAAATGACAGGCTTACTCTCTTGCTAAGGGCTAAAGCAGCTGGTGACATTAAGTTGAAGCCAATGCTCATTTGCCATTCCAAAAATCCTAGGGCCCTTAAGAATTATGCTAAATTTACTCTGCCCGTGATCTATAAATGGAACAACAAAGCCTGGATGACAGCACATCTGTTGACAACATAGTTACTGCTAAGCCCTACTTTGAGACCTACTGCTCAGAAAGAAAGATTCCTTTCTGGGGGCACCTGGGTGGCTCAGTCGGTTGGGTGTCCGGCTCATGATCTGGGCTCAGGTTGTGATCTCACTGTTTGCGAACTCAGGCGCCACGTGGGGCTCTGTGCTGACAGTGCAGAGCCTGCTTGGGATTCTCTCCCTCTCTCTCTCCCCCAAATAAATAAACTTAAAAAAAAAATTCCTTTCTTTTACTGCTCATTGACAATGCACCTGCTCATCCAAGAGCTCTGATAAAGATATACAATGAGATGAATGTTGTTTTCATGCCTGCTAACACAGCATCCATTCTGAAGACCATGGATCAAGGAGTAATTTCGGCTTTCAGGTCTTATTATTTAAGAAATACATTTCATAAAGCTGTCGTTGGTATACATAGTGATTCCTCTAATGGATTTAGGTGAAGTAAATTGAAAACCTTCTCGGAAGGATCCACCAATGTAGATGTATTAGGAACATTTGTGATTCATGGGAAGAGGACAAAATATTAATATTAATAAGAGTTTGAAAGAAGCTGACTCTAACTCTCATGGATGACTTTGAGAGGTTCAAGACTTCAGTGGAGGAAGTAACTTCAGATGTGGTAGAATTGGCAAGAGAACCAGAATTAGAAGTAGAGCCTGGAGATGTGACTGAATTGGCTGCAATCTCAAGATAAAACTTCAAAAGATGAGGAGTTGCTTCTTATGGATGAGCACAGAAAGTGGTTTCTTGAAATGAAATCTACTCCTGGTGAAGATGCTATTAAGATCATTGAAATGACAACAAAGGATTTAGGGTATTACATAAAACTTAGTTGATAGGGCAGCAGCAGGGTTTGAGAGGACTGACTTCAATTTTGAAAGTTCTGCTGTGGGTAAAATGCTATCAAACAACATCGCATGCTACAGAGAAATCGTTTGTGAAAAGAATAGTCGAGTGATGCAGCAAACCTCATAGTTGTCTTATTTTAAGAAATTGGCACAGCCATCCCAACCTTCAGCAACCACCACCCTGATCAGTCAGCAGCCACCAGCATCTAGGGAAGACCCTTCCCCAGCGAAAAGATTAAAACTCCCTGAAAGCTCAGATGATGTTTAGCATTTTTAGCAGTATTGTTTTAAGTTTATTTATTTATGTTGAGAGAGCGAGCGTGTGCATGCAAGTTGGAGAAGGGCAGAGAGAGGGAGAGAGAGAACCTCAGGGGGGCTCCGAACCCATCAACCATACTGAGCTGAAGTCAGGTTCTCAACTGACTGAGCCACCCAGGCACCCCAGCAATAAAGTGTTTTTAAATTAAGGTAGTACGTTGGGTTTTTTTTAAAGACATAAAGCTATCGTGCACTTAATGGACTACAGTATCACGTAAACATAACCTTTATATGCACTGGAAAAGCAAAAAAGCTCCTTTGACTTTCTTTATTGCGATATTCGCTTTATTGTGGTCATCTGGAACAGAACCTGCATTATCTCCAAGATATGCCTGTGGTTGTCAATCATGAAATCTGGGGCTAATCTTGTCTTAAGTAAAGGGACATGTAGCCTATTTCTTTCATCAAGGTAACATAAACACCACCTCTCCTGTCTCATTAAACATGTACTTCCAATTTTTAATCATTTAAAAACTGTGTGCAATCTTGATGCTATTTAAATCAGTTCTGTTCTCATAATAATTGCAATGATAACAGAAGAATAATTATTAAAAACTTTGCTGTCTATGGTCACAAGAAAGAAAAACATTTTTCATCTCAATATGTATATGCAAGAAAATATGATTGATCGGTCAGTAAAAGACTTTCAAGTATAAAAGTATAAAATTGTCTGTGGAGAAGTGGACTGGTAATAGCTGTTCAAGGGGGAAAAAAAGAGTCACGAAAGAAGGAAGAGAATAATCCTGTAGTTATGAGTTTGTTTATTTTAAAATGTGAATATTTTCCTTTTTTCTTTCTTTAAAGTTTTTTTTTAAATGTTTATTTATTTTTGAAGGGGAGAGACACAGGGCATGAGCCTGTAAGGGGCAGGGAAAGAGGGAGACACAGAATCTCTGTCAGCACAGAGCCCGACATGGGCCTGGAACTCACCAACCATGAGATCGTGACCTGAGCCAAAGTGTGACAACTGAGCCACCCAGACGCCCCTATTTTCCTTTTTAAAAAAAATGTTTATTTTGAAAGACAGCACATGCATGAATGGGAGAGGGGCAGAGAGAGAAGAGGACAGAGGATCCACGCTGACAGCAGAGCCTGCCTTGGGGCTCGAACCCAAGAACCGGAGATCACGACCGGAGCTTCAGCTCGGGCGCTTCACCGACTGAGCCACCCAGGTTCCCCAAGATGTGAATATCTGCAATCGGCCAGAAATTCCATCCTTGAAACAATTTTCATTTATGATGAAAAACTGTAGATGATTACTTAAGCATATGTGAGAAGTACAAACCTTTTCAAAAAATTTTCCCAGAGTATAGGTGCAAAATTTTAAGACAGCTGTGCAAGTGTCCCCTCCACAGCCCCCTACATTCTATTTCCCTCTTGTCCCCACCTCTCACCTCTGTCACAGGGGAAGACAATGTTTATAGGAAAGGTGGTCACAATTCCAGCTCCTCCTCCTTCTGAGGTGTTCTCAGGAGCCAGTCCCCAAACTTTGCCCACGGTAGCAGCCACAGCAGCTTATAAACAGCCTCCAGCGTCAGTAGCATCAGGAAGAGGACCAGGAAGATAAAGAAGGCCTTGTCCAAGGCCCGACGCAGGGGACCTCTGGGAGGACAAGGACGCCTGGCAAACGCCAGGAACACATCCTCCTCAGCCACATCGCCTTCCTCCTCCGCCATACTAACTCACAGCTGACAGCTGACTGGATCAGCGGGGCTGGGATGGGAGCCCTTGCTCAGCAACGCCAGGATTAAGGGGCATGGCAGCAGCAAGCCCTGAACCTGCTTGGGTTGACCCTAATTCCCCCATCAAAGACAGAAAGGAGGCAATCGTATGATCATCCCGTGCAATGTGAATGGTCTGGACTAAGTGATTCCTAAAGTCTGTCCACCTTTACTGCAACTGTGTCTTCGCAACACGAAGACAGGCGAGCTGGAACGACTGCTGGAGTCTTTCTGGGTCTCCAGGTTCAAGGCCCCACGTCTTTCGGCCCTACAGACAGAGGGTGAGCAATTGTAGCTGATGTGCCACCGTGAGCCGCTGTCAGCCCATTCCAGCTTTACCTTGGGTGGTGGGAGGAGGCCTGGGGGAAGGGCTCTCGGGGTCTATAGAAAGAGAAAGATCGTGATTGGTCAGCGGAGCCAGAGTGTGTAGTTGGGACTTAAGTGTTGGCGCGATAATATGGGAGAGGGGTGGTGACTAAAGAGTTGTTGACTGGGAGTGTCGTCCAGGAGGCTGTCGTTGGAGCAAGGGTTGAAGTCCTCTTCTTGGCCCTGTTCCCTAGGCACTGGCCCCAAGGCCTCCAGGAGGACCCCCTGGAATAAGTGGAGCAGTACGGGGGTAGGGTAGCCAGTAGAGGGAGCAATGTATGGTAGTGGACCTCATGCATGGAGCCTTTAGGATGATCTCTTACCTAAACTTCATTTTGACCTAATAGGAAGACCTTGCTCACCCCCAAAAAGGTACAAACGATGCCACGATTTTGTTTAGAGCCAACTTCTGTTATTGTTTGCTGTCGCCACAAGAGGGTTGCTCTAAGAGTCAAAAAACCTAGATGGAGTCAAACTAATCACTTAGGACTTGTGTTAATTAAACAAGGCGGCCATTAGACTGCATTAGCAAACCCAAATCTAAGCCTGTAAATTCCCCAAGGTTTGGAAATCAAAATGCTGAAGACAATCACAGTCAACGAGGCTTTAAGCTATAGCCAGACAAATAATTGCCTTTCTGTGCTTCTGGACTTTATCTGTATAAGTCTTTCCCCTGGCTCCTGTCTGCAGAATGTGCCTAAGCACTTTTGGTTTGGTGCTACCCCATTCAAATCCATTCATTCATTCATTCATCCATTCATTCATTCAGAGAGAAGGAGAGAGAGAGAGTGTGTGCATACAAGTTGGGGAGGGGCAGAGAGAAGGAGACAGAGGATCTGAAGCAGGCTCTGTGCTAACAGTAGAGAGCTGATTCGAGACTTGAACTCACAAACCATGAGATCATGACCTGAACTGAAGTCGGTCGCTCAACTGACTGAGCCACCCAGCCTCCCCTCAAATCCATTTTTACTCAAATAAACGCTTTGAATTTTTAATATGCCTCAGTTTATCTATTACCTGTTTGTGAGTGTCATCTTGAGGAAGTCACTGGACTTTTTTTATAAAACTGAGAAATCTCTTGCTTCACAAAATTATTATAAGGGACAAATAAAATAAGGGGTTTGTTTTGTTTTTGTTTGTAAATTGTGAAGTGCTATATTAATATAACATATTAATTTCTGATACCCTCACTTATGTCTCAGACAAGTTTACAATGAGTCTACACAAACACCTTTTCTTTTTCAAATTTAAATTTAAATTCTAGTTAGTTAATATTATAGCACAATATTGGACTCAGAAGTAGAATTCAGTAATTCATCACTTACATACAACACCCAGTGCTCATCATAACAAGTGCCCTCCTTAATACCCATCACCCATTTAGCCCATCAACCTCCCTTCATCAACCCTCAGTTTGTTATCTATTGTTAAGAGTCGCTTGGGGCACATGGGTGGCTCAATTGTTTGAGCATCCAACCCTTGCTTTTGGCTCAGGTCATGATCCCAGAGTCGTGGGATCCAGCTCCACATCAGGCTCCACACCTGTGGAGCCTATTTGGAATTCTCTCTCTCTCTCTCTCTCTCTCTCTCTCTCTCTCTCTCTCTCTCTCTCTCTCCCCCTCTCCCCTCTGCCCCTCTCCCCCACTCTCTCTCTAAAATAAAAAATTAAAACAAATATTCTCTCTATCCCTCTGCCCCTCTCCCTCACTCACAGCCTCTCTGTCTCACACTAAAAAACAAAACAAAACAAAAAAACAAAAAAACAAAAAACAATCTCTTATGGTTTGCTTCCTCTCTCTTTTTCCCCCTTCCCTATGTTCATCTGTTTTGTTTCTTAAATTCCACATATGAGTGGAATCATATGGTATTTGTCCTTCTCTGACTTATTTTGCTTAACATAATACACTCTAGCTTCATCCGTCATTGCAAATGGCAAGAGTTCATTCTTTTTGATGACGGAGGAATATTCCATCATATATATACCACATCTTCTTTATCCATTCATCAGTTGATGGACATTGGGCTGTTTCCATAGTTTGGCTATTGTTGGGGGGCCTGGGTGGCTCAGTGAGTTAAGTGTCTTCTTGATTTCAACTCAGGTCATGATCTCACATTCATGAGATCCAGCCTGGAGTTGGGCTCTGTGTTAACAGCTCAGAGCCTGCTTGGGATTCTCTTTCTCCCTCTCTCTCTGTCCCTCCCCCTCATGCTCATGCTCTCTCTCTCACTCTCTCAAAATAAAGAAAGAAAGAAACATTAAAAAAAAACATTGTACACAGTTTTGCTATTGTTGATTATGGTGCTATAAACATCAGGGTACATGTACTGCTTCAAATTTGTATTTTGGTATCATAGAGTAGTTCTATTTTTAACATTTTGAGGAATGAACCTCCATACTGTTTTCTGGAGTGGCTGCACCAGTTTTCATTCCCACCAACAGTGTAAGAGGGTTCCCCTTTCTCCACATCTGCACCAACATCTGTTGTTTCCTGTGTTGTTAATTTTACCCATCGTGATGGGTGTGAGGTGGTATCTCACCATGGTTTTGATTTGTATTTCCCTGATGATGAGGCTATACAAACACCTTTATCTTTCCTTCTACATGATAGGTTTAGCACCAAGGTCTTGTGTAATATATAAACCCAGCACCTCAATGGATTTTTTTTTAATTTTGAAATAATTTCAAATTTACAGAAAACATTTAAGAATGATATCAAGAAGGGGCACCTGGGTGGCTCAGTTGGTTAAACATCTGACTCTTAATCTCAGCTCAGGTCTTAATCTCAGATTATGAGTTCTAGCCCCACTTTGGGCTCTGTGCTGGGCATGAAGCCTACTTACAAAAAAAAAAAAAGAATGGTATCAAAAACTCTGGTATCTTTTTCACCCTAATTCCCCCATTCTACATGTGGATATATGTGCTCATTTCTCTCAACCCCAATATAACTATCTGTTAGGGGTTGCATTTTGACACATAAAATTCATATATTGAAGTCCTAATCCTCAGTGTCTTAAGAATGTGACCTTATTGGGCAAAAGACGTGACTAGACACTTCTCCAAAGAAGACATCCAGATGGCCAGCCGACACATGAAAAAATGCTCAACAACACTCATCGTCAGGGAAATACAAATCAAAACCACACTGAGATACCACCTCACACCTGTCAGAATGGCAAACATTAACAGCTCAGGCAACAACAGCTGTTGGCGAGGATGTGGAAAGAGAGGATCTCTTTTGCATTGTTGGTGGGAATGCAAGCTGGTGCAGCCACTCTGGAAAACAGTACAGAGGTTCCTCAAAAAATTAAAAATATAACTACCTTACGACCCAGCAATTGCACTACTAGGCATTTATCCAAGGGATACAGATATGCTGTTTCAAAGGGGCATATGCACCCCAATGTTTATAGCAGCACTGTCAACAATAGCCAAAGTATGGAAAGAGCCCAAATGTCCATCGATGGATGAATGGATAAAGAAGATGTGGTGTATATATACAATGGAGTATTACTCAGCAATCAAAAAGAATGAAATCTTGCCATTTGCAACTATGTGGATGGAACTGGAGGGTATTATGCTAAGTGAAATCAGTCAGTCAGAGAAAGACAAAAATCATATGACTTCACTCATATGAGGACTTTAAGACACAGAACAGATGAACACAAGGGAAGGGAAGGAAAAATAATATAAGAACAAGGAGGGGGATAAAACATAAGAGACTCTTAAATATGGAAAACAAAGAGGTTTACTGGAGGGGTTGTGGGGGGGGAGGGGCTAAATGGGTAAGGGACATTAAGGAATCTACTCCTGAAATCATTGTTGCACTAGATGCTAACTAGCTTGCATGTAAATTTAAAAAATTAAATTTAATAAAAAAAAGAATGTGACCTTATTTGGCAATGAGGTCATTGCAGATGTAATTGGATTAATTAAAATGAGGTCATATTGCAGTAAAGTGTACTCCTAATCCAATATGACTAATGTCATTACAAAAAGGGGAAATTTGGACCCAGATCTGTGTACAATGAGAATACCATGTGTACATGGAGGCAGAGATACAGTTGATGTGTCTACAAGCCAAGGAATGCCAAAGATTGCCAGCAAACCACCAGAATCTAGGGGAGAGGCATGGAATAGACTTTTCTCTCATATCATCATTCAGAAAGAACCAAGCCTGCCAACACTATGACTTTGGACTTCTGCCTTCAGAACTGTGAGACAATAAATTTCTATTGTTTAAGCCACAGTCTGTTAAAACAGTCCTAGCAAACTAATACACTATTTTAAACAGCAAATCGACACCACTATTCAAATCACAGATACCTTTCCAATTTCACCAATAATATATCTGCCCTTTTTGATCCAGGATTACATATTGCATTTGGTTGTCACATATCTACAGTCTCCTTTAATCTGGGTAGTTCCTTTGTCTTGCCTTGGCTTTCAGGAATCAGTTTTAAAGAGCACAAGCTTTTTACTTTCTGTAAGATGTCCTTCAACCTAAGTGCACGTAAAGGCAAAAGGAAAATGATGTTGTGTCCTTTCAAGTGCATGACATTAGGAAGTGCAGGAGGTGAACCCATATACAGTTCGGCAGGTTTCTCCTCCATAAAGTCAGCACTTGTCCCTTTGTAATTCTTAAGTCTCTGCTACGTCATCAAATCTCCATCTATTTGCCTTAGCATCGATTGATAACCTCCCTTGGAATAACCACCATGATAATGTTTGATTTTTAATTAATTGATAATTAATTAATTGATTAATTAATTAACTAATTATTAATTAATCAATAATATTGTTTTTTAATTCCACCATTCCTTCTTCAGCTTTTAGTCAACAATCTACTATAAGAGAGAACATTACCTTCTCCCTCATTTATTCATTTATTTATATCATATGGACTCATGGATTTCTTTTACTCAATGAACTGCAATGCATTACTATCATATTTATTGTCTGGACTTGTGGGTTTCTATTTTACTTAATGAATTATAATCAGTTACTATAATTATTATTTTGATGCACAAAGAATCCCAAATTTGGTAAATGAAATATCCTTTCAAGCTGGATCCTGTGTCCTTTTGAGATGTTCTCAACATTATTTGAGAATTTCCTTCCTTTCTTTTTTTGCTTTTTAAACAATTTTTTAATGTTTATTTATTTTTGAGAGAGAGAGAGACAGAGCGTGAGTGGGGGAGGAGCAGAGAGAGAGGGAGAGAGAGAGGGAGAATCTGAAGCAGGCTCCAGTCTCCAAGCTGTCAGCACAAATCCTAATGTGGGGCTCAAACCCACAAACCATGAGATCATGACCTGAGCCCAAGTCCGACACTTAACCAACTGAGACACCCAGGCACCCTGAGCACTTCCTTACTTTCTGGTACAAGAGGTGATCCAGGCTGAATTTGTACTTTTCCTGCCTCCGCCCAGGAATCAACTGTTTCTTCTGGCTTCTTCTAACAGGATGGTATTTGGAAACCAAGATCTGGGTACTAGATATACTCATTACTACAGGGATGCCATTGTTTCTAGCCCCTGACAGCAAACCAAGCTAGGAAATATATGAACATATATATATGTACACACACACATACACACACACACACTGTTCCAGTTACTGTTGCTGCCTAACATAACTAAAACTTAGTGGTGTAAAACAACCATTTTATTATGCTTATGGAATGATGTCAATAATTCAGGAAGGACACAGTAAAGACAGCTTGTCTTTGCTCAACAATGTCTGGATCCTCAGTTGGGAAGATTTGAAGGCTGGAGATGACTTAACTGCTAAGGTGGAATCATCTGGAGGCATCTTCTAGCAGTTGATGTTAGCTGTCAGCTAGATCTCTGGAGCCGGTGGCCAGAGCACCTACACATGTCCTCTCCATGTAGCATGGGCTGCTTCACAGCATGGTAACCTCTGGGTAGTTAAAATTCTTACTTGGTGTTCATGGCTCAAAGGCGAATGTTGCAGTGAAAAGGGCAGAAGGTACATCACCTTTCAGATCTAACCTCAGAAATCATGCAGCATGACTTCATTGCTTTTTATTGGCTACAAGAGAGCCACAAGCCTGTTCAGATTTATAAGGAAGAGATATGGACCTCATAAACCCACCTCTTGATGGAAGAAATGGAGAGAATTCAAGAGAGTGTGGTAGGTGAATAAGAGGAGAGCAAGAACACAGCCAGCCCTTTCCAAGAATGTTGCCCTGAAAGGAAAGAGAAAGATGCAGCATAATGTAGAAGGAAACATGGGATCAAGAGGAAGGATTTTTTTAAAAGATTTTATTTATTTTTTAAGTAAACTCTACACCCAACAAGGAGCTCAAACTCATGACCCCAAGATCAAGAGTTGCATGCTCCTCTGACTTAGCCAGCCTGGCACCCTAAGAGGAAGAATATTTTTAATAGTATATTCTGATATTTTGATATGCCTATAGGAATGACTAAGTAGGGAGAGAGGAGACTAGGGAGTAAAGTGGCAACTGTAGGAATGGTATCCTTGAGTGAGTGGGTCTGGGATTCAATGGCCACAAGTAAAAGAGGTGGCCTTAGATAGACTATTACATTTATGGTGTCTGGAGGGAAGACAAAGTCTAAGGGCAAAAGTGTAGATAGGTGGGGAGGTGTAATGGGAGGTGGAGAAAGTTCTCCACCTTTCAGTGAACTAGGAAGTAACACAATCAGAAGGGCACCAAGAGGTTAATTTGAGGAAAGGTGTAGACATTTGCAGGATCCCAGTGCAAGAGTAAAAATGGATGCTTACATATCATAGGTCTAATTTTTTTGAAGTCACTAACCAAGCTAATGAACTGTTAAGTATGTTCTTTATTCATACCTTGAGAAATCTACCTTCATAACAAAATAAAAAAATATGTGCAAAGCAACACAACTGGAAGAACATCAAAATGACTATATTTAATCATTTAATCATTATCACATGTATCTAAGTATTCTATTGGTGGATAAGATATGGTTGGATGAGTAATAAAGATGTGCATTATTTAAAAATTAATAAAATATTAATTTTATAAATGAATTTTATTTATCTTTATTTTAGCAAAGTTGCTATGTTGTTACAATAAAGATTTTCAAATAATCTGTGTTCTATTGATGGTAATGGGCTAAAGAATTTAAAAGTCAATGCAACTCAGGGCACCTGGGTGGCTCAGCTGGTTAAGCATCTAACTTCGGCTTAGGTCATGATCTCACAGTTCGTGGGCTTGAGCCCTGCATCAGGCTCTATGCTGACAGTGCAGAAGCTGCTTGGGATTCTCTCTCTCTCTTTGTCTCTCTCTCTCTCTCTCTCATTTCCCCTACCCGACTTGTTTTCTCTCTCTCTCTCTCTCTCTCTCTCTGTCTCCCTCTCAAAAATACACAAATAAACTTTTAAAAAAAGTCAAATGCAACTGTATTCAAACTTCACATAATTTGAATATATTTGCATACAGTATTTGCATACAGATGTAAAATGAAGTTAACCTAAAATTAAAATTATACTCATGCTTTCAAATATTATTTGTCTAAGTTTAAATCATCTATTAAAACTAAAGTTTAAAATGCAAGTTATACTAAATATGTTGTTTTATTATTTTTTTAATGTTTATTTTTGAGAGAGAGAGAGACTGAGCATGAGCAGGGGAGGGGAAGAAAGAGAGAGGGAGACACAGAATCCAAAGCAGGCTCCAGGCTCTGAGCTGTCAGCATAGAGCCCAATGTGGTGCTCCACCCCACCAACCTCGAGATCATGACCTGAGCCAAAGTCGGATGCTTAACCAACTGAGCCACGCCGACACCCCCTAAATAAATATTTTAAATTATTATAAAAAGGTGGTGCTTTATTTATTTATTTGAGAGAGAGAGAGTGCACAAGCTGGGGAGAGGGGCAGAGGAAGAGAGAGAGAGAGAGAGAGAGAGAGAGAGAGAGAGAGAGAGAATGTTAAGCAGGCTCCACACTCAGCACAGAACCCGATGCAGGGCTCGATCCCACAAGCCTGGCATCATGGCCTGAGCTGAAATTAAGGGTCGGATGCTCAGCCAACTGAGTCAACCAGTCACCCCAGAAAGATGGTATTTTAAATTTGAACTTTTTGAGATTATAGTTAAACCTTCTTAAATATTTTTATAAAAATAAAGCTATATGTAATTCAGGTGTTGGCTATTGATTTAGTTGCCAGTATAACTTCATATGTCATGCTTGTTATACATAAATATATTCACAAATCTAAGAGTAATATAAATTGTTTAGGACAGGAAAATGTTCCTCAGCCACCATGGTACAACTGTGGCCCTACCTACCGGGAAATGAGACATCATTATGTAAGAAAGCATTGCTTTCATAACTGACTGGGAGAGAATATTTGACAAATTGATTAATTTGTCTTTTCTATTACCTAATCACTATCACTGCTAAATTGTCCCTGCATTCTAAACAAGGGTCCATTTCTAGAGTCGGCAATGGCACAGCCCATAAATCTTCACAGCATTTGGTTACCATCACCTTTTGTTTCAATGATAGAAGATAAGAGGTATGGAAACACATTTCCTTGGGACCTGATTAGTGTTTGGTTTTGGTTTTGTTTTTTTGGAGAGAGAGAGCACGAGCAGGGTAGAGGGGCAGAGGGAGAGAGAGAGAGACAGAGAGAGAGAGAGAATCTCAACCAGGCTCCACACTCTGCACAAAGCCCCACATACAGCTCAATCCCATGACCCTGGAATCAAGATCTGAGCTGAGGGGAGCCTGGGTGACTCAGTCAGTTAAGCATCAGACTTCAGCTCAGGTCATGATCTCACAGTTTGTGAGTTCAAGCCCTGCATCAGGCTCAGTGCTGACAGCTCGGAACCTGGACCCTGCTCTGGATTCTGTGTCTCCCTCTCTGCCCCTCTACAGCTGGCTGTCTGTCTCTCTCTCACTCTCTCAAAAATAAAAAAAAAAACATTGAAAAAATTTTCTTAAAGATGTGAGCTGAAATCAAGAGCCAGGACTGCTCAACTGACTGAGCCATCCAAGTGCCCCAGGACCTGAATAGTGTAAATTATAAAGGAAGATGTTTAGACTTCTGGTCACACTGTGTATAGTAGGCAGCCTTCTACAATGGCTCCAGGTGATTTCCACCTCCTGATATTCATGTCTTTGTGCAATCTCCTCCCCTTGAGTGTGGACTACATCTAATGACTTGCTTGTAAGGGATTGAATATGGCAAAAGTGATGGGATGTTACTTCCTTTTCTTCTTTTTCTTTTTCTTCTTCTTCTTTTTACAATGAACTAACTATGGCCACTTTTATTAATGGTAAATTACTACATATGCCCTTTCCCACCTCCCACCTTCACCCTGCCCAACCCTCCCAAATTAACAAGAAAAAGAGCAAATATTCAGTAGTATACCGACAGCAGCAGTATTTCTCTTTTTGAAGAGATCATGTGCCAATAGTTTCAAAGGGCCACAATATACTCCAGATTTTGTTGACAAGTATTTCTGGATTGCATGATAAGCCTTTCCATCATTTGTGGGGCCTGAATGGAATATTATCTTCCACCGTATGGCTCTGGCTTCTTAGGATCATGTGGATTCTAAAGTCACCGATCTTATCTAGATCACCCCAGGATCCAACACAGGAAATATCTGCTTCTCACATCTCAAGAAAAATGGAAATAAATCATCCACATGAGCTGCACTGAAGCAAATATCTTTCAACATAATCCGAATGGCCACATCCAGGGAATGAGACTGCATGATCAAACTTCTTTTTTTTTTATTTGAAATTTATGTATTTATTTTAATTCAAATTAGTTAACACACAGTATAGTATTGGTTTCCAGAGTAGAACCCAGTGATTCATCCCCTGTATATAACACCCAGTGCTCATCCCAACAAGTGTCTTCCTTAATGCCCATCACCCATTTAGCCCGTCCTCCCACCCAACACCCCTCCAGCAACCTTCAGTTTGCTCTCTGTACTTAAGAGTCTCCCATGGTTTGTCATGGTTTATAATTTCTAAAACTTAGGAAAGCTTGGTGGAAGAGATGAGCATCAAGTCCATAATCAGCACCCAGTTTCTGAATTTCGTCCCTCTTGTAAAACTTGTATAAGACTTTCTTTATATCATTCTTGTCCAAAGGGGGGTTTAGCTCAGCCCGACATCACCATCTGTGCCATCTGCGCGCTGGGACCCTCAGGTTTCACGCTGACTGCCACCAACAAGGATGTGGTCTGGGCCGTGGAGCCTCCTGAGGCAGGGGAGGAGGCCCAGACAACAGCAGATAGGTGCCCCAGAGCCCCAGGAAGGGGTTCAATGCGGGCATGAAGGGCAGAGCAGTCCGCTGCCCAGTGGCCAGACAGGAGCCTCGCTGGGAGTAGATCCCATAAGGGGCACACGTGGGGAAGGACATCCAGGCCGCAGGCCTTAAAGGAGGCTGGCTGAAGCAGCCTGGTTGCTGGGCCTGAGGTGTCACTTCTAAGATTAATTTCTTAAAAAAAACCATGACTTTCATCTTGCTGACACTCTCCCTGTTGCTGGCTTTGATGAAGCAAGCTGCCATGTTGGGGGGGCTCACATGGCAAGAAACTGCCCTCCTCTGGGCAACAGCCAACACGAAACTGATATCTCAAGTCCAATAACCTTTAAGGAACTAAATCCTGCCAACAACTGTCGGGGTGAGCTTAGAAAGAGATCCTTCCCTAGATGAACCTTTAGACGAGATCATTGGCAACACCTTGATTGCAGCTTTGTGAGAGACCCTGAAACAGGGCTGAAGCTAAGCTTCTCCCAGATTTCTGACCTCCAGAAGCCATGAGTAAATATGTGTGCTGTTTTGGGTCACTAGGTTTTGGGGTAATTTCTTTTTTAAGTTTATTTACTTATTTTGAGAGAGAAAGAGCAGGGTAGGGGAGAGAGAGAGAGAGAGAATCCCAAGTAGGCTCGGCACTGTCAGTGTAGAGCCTGATGCAGAGCTCGATCCTGCAACAGTGAGATCATGACTTGAGCCGATATCAAGAGTCCTGTGTTTAACCGACTGAGCCACCCAGGTGTCCTGGGGTAATTTCTCATACAGTAATAGATAACTAATATGCTGTGCCAGAACTAAGTGTCAGATCCTTAATAACAGAGAAACCCATATATTTTTTCCAAACTTATTCCTTTTGTGTTATGACTCGTGGGGACCTCTTGAATGTGGATCTCAAGCCAGAGTCCCTTCTTGCATGGGTAAAAAACAGTAGTAGGATTAGTCTATCAGTCTTCAAATTTTTTTGCTTGCCTGTTTCCTAAAAACATTTTGGAAAACTATGTAACCTCTTCCATATTTTTTACCTTATATCTAATTGTTTTCCCTGTGAATTTATTAAAAAAAATTTTTTTAATGTTTATTTATATTTGAGAGAGACAGAGCACGAGCAAGAAAGGGCAGAGACAGGAGACACAGAATCTGAAGCAGGCTCCAGGCTCTGAGCTGTCAGCACAGAGCCTGATGCAGGGCTTGAACTCACAAGCTGTGAGATCATGACCAGAGCCAAAGTTGAATGCTTAACTGAATGAGCCACCCAAGCGCCCTTCCCTGTGAATTTAAATAACTACAAAGAGTATAAAAATTCTGATGTCTTATAAATGTTGACATTGTAAAACAAAGTTGTTTATATTACTCTTTTAAATGTATAATAGAATTTAAATCCCATCATTATTTGATATTCAACGTCAGCCTTTTAGAAAAAGTACAAATAAGGGGGCACCTGGTTGGCTCAGGCGGTTAAGGGTCACACTCTTTTTTTTTTTTTTATGTTTATTCATTCCTGAGAGGGAGAGACAGAGCACAAGCAGGGAAAGGGCGGAAAGAAAGGGAGACACAGAATGTGAAGCAGATTCGAGGCTCTGAGCTGTCAGCACAGAGCCCAACGCAGTGGTTGAACTCAGGGACTGTGAGATCGTGACCTGAGCCAAAGTCGGATGCTTAACTGACTGAGCCACCCAGGCACCCCATTAAGCATCCCACTCTTGATTTGGGCCATGATCTCAGCTCAGGTCATGATCTCACTAATGTGAGATGGAGCCCCATGTCAGGCTCCCTGCTGGGTGTGGAGCTTACTTGGGATTCTCTCTCTGTCTCTCTCTGTCTCTCTCTCTCTCTCTCTCTGTCTCCCTCCCTAACCCTCCCCCCATTTCAAAAAAATTAAAATTAAATTAAATTTAAAAAGATATGAATG
Organism: Neofelis nebulosa; assembly: GCF_028018385.1. Classification (NCBI taxonomy): domain Eukaryota; kingdom Metazoa; phylum Chordata; class Mammalia; order Carnivora; family Felidae; genus Neofelis; species Neofelis nebulosa. The sequence continues at coordinate 35,669,065 of NC_080787.1, forward strand.
GAACACCTGGCTGGCTTAGCAGGTAGAGATGCGGCTCTTGATCTTGGGGTCATGAGTGCAAGCCCCATGTTGGGTATGGAACCTATTTTTATTTTTTATTTAAAAATTTTTTAAGTTTATTTATTTTGAGAGAGAGCACATGAGAGCATGAGCAGGGGAGGGGCAGAGAGAGAGAGAGGGATAGAGAGAGAATCCCAAGCAGGTCCCGCACTGCCATCGATGAGCCCAACACAGGGCTTGAACTCATGAACCGTGAGATCATGACTTGAGTCAAAATCAAGAGTCAGACACTTAACCGACTGAGCCACCCGAGAGCCCCAGGAGCCTACTTTTTAAAAAATGTTTTTAAAAATGAAAGGAATAAACTCTCTTTCCACAGTTGGATATTTTACATAATTTTTTCTCCTTGAATTCATATTTCATTCCCTTTCACCACAGAATTTTATCTTAATTTAATGGATTTTATATCTGAGAGTCTCTCTATATTTCTCTGCAACAAAAAATTGTTTTTTAAGATTAGTTCCTTTTAGGGGCGCCTGGGTGGCTCAGTCAGTTAAGCGGCCGACTTCGGCTCAGGTCATGATCTCACGGTCTGTGGGTTCGAGCCCCGCGTCAGGCTCTGTGCTGAAAGCTCAGAACCTGGAGCCTGTTTCAGATTCTGTGTCTCCCTCTCTCTGACCCTCCCCCATTCATGCTCTGTCTCTCTCTGTCTCAAAAATAAATAAATGTTAAAAAAAAATTAAAAAAAAAAAGATTAGTTCCTTTTAATTTCTTTTAACCATAATACTGTTAATGTTTCAATTTTTCTTCTGGATTGAACTATTAGCAGTAGCACAAACTGATGAAAAACACATAAGTATATTATAAAACTTGATAATTATTAAATATTAATCTAAAATGTTATCCAAAATGCATCTATTAATGAGTTTTCAATGAGTTCATGTATCACTGAATCACATTGCTGGAATGAGGCAGCACTAATTATCAATTCTTTTTCTATTTTTTTCTTTTGTTATTAGAGTAAGGGCTGAGAGTCCTTATTTACATAAATAAGTACAAGGGAATGGAAATCCTTTTATTATAGCAATAACACTCACTTCTTTGAACTCCTTCTGAATTATATGCCAAAAATCACATAATGAGCTATCATTAAAAGTATTTTTAATGATATTCCAGCTGACAACTCAATTACATTCTATTTTAATTCTGTTGAAAGCAAAGAATTGGAAACCACCTGAATTGTTAAAGGGTTCATTACCCAATCATTAAAGTCATTTATGTTCAAAAACAAGATTTCAAATACTCCAAATTGTACTTTTGTTTGACAACCCAGATGTTTTCACACTTCCCTACCTTGAGAGAATGGTATAGAGGCAATGATAAAAGAGGAAGAAGAGGGAAAAGAGAATCTGCAGAACAGTTCTCAGGCAAGCCAGTTTTAGGTAAGAGAACATATAGCAATAGGGAACGCAAAAATGGATGCCTTCTTAAGTGGCCTTGCCCTCATACCCCTTGTAAGGTCTTTGTGTACTCCTTGGAGTCCAAATACTCTAGGGTGAAGACCACTGGACTGGGGAAGCACAATATGATTATCAACCAGCACTGAGGTCTATTGGAGGCTTGTGATAAATTCAAAGTGAGATCAGCCAGCAAAGTTGTGTGGTTTTCATTCCCTTTGGAAATGTTCGGCCACATGAGTACAATGGCAGCTGTGGTAGAGTTAGGGCTTTGCCAAAAATGCTGGGAAAAAATAAAGTAGAAAAGGAATTGAGGCCATATCCAAAGGGAACATCAGTATTATTGGTGGAGGCCAGACGGGAAAGTGAGTGCTAAAATTTCTATGTTGTTTTTTCTTTTTAAACCAAACTCTATACCTTCAACGTGGGGCTGGAGCTCATGATCCCAAGATCAATAATTGCATGCTCTATGGATGGAGCCAGCCAGATGCTCCTAAAATTTTCAGTTCTTAAGGATGGGCTGTCCTAGGATTGTAAAGTGAGAAGAGAATCCAAGACCAAGTTTTGGACAGCTCCAGTATTCAATGTCAAGATAAAGAAGGCAATGGTGGCCAAAGACAATCAGAGAGGTGAGAGGGGGATTAAAAATATGTTGGGTCATGTAGGACAAGGGACAAGTGTCCCAATAAAGTAGAAGTCCATTTGCCATCTGCTGTTAGAAACCGAGTACAAGGAGGTCTGGAAAGTCCACTGGGTTTGGTTATATGGAAGGCATTGGGGAATTTAGAGTAAGAGGCAGAAGCCCAGCTGGAGTAGGTTGTGGGAAACGAGTGGGAGATGGGGGATGGAAGCAGTCAATACTAACAACTCTTGCTGGGATGTGAAAAAGAGGACAATGGGGTTTTCTTTCTCTTTGTCTTTTATTTGTTTCTATTATAATATTTATTTGTTGGTTTTTCTCTCCTTTATCTGTGTCCTTTCTCAAAACTGGAATCTAAGCTTTGTGAGGGCAGGAACCAACCCTGTCATGTCCAGTCTGGGCAGTATACAGGACACTTGGAAATATCTTTTAATGGATTAATGAATGAACCAATGGCAAATAAAAGGTTTAAAAATGTAATCCTTTCCCAAACAAAGGCATATCTTGATCCAAGGACAAATTCTAGCTTCATTTCTTTGACTACAAAGGCAATTTTAAGCTCATTTGGTTAAATCTTGAGAATCGGATGTTCAAGTTTCTCTCTCCTCATGCCCCAAACTTCCCTGAAGGAAAGGAATGAAAAAGACAAAGGCTTATAGGGACAAAGAAGATAGGAGAAGCCAACTTTTTAGAAATCAGAAAGCTGATAAGAGCTGAAAGAGGGGTGATAATTGATTTTGCCAACCTGGGAAATCAAAACCCTGAGGTAAGAGCAGTAGATCTGGATAACATGAAACAAGCTGATTCCTGAGACGGAACTTCAGGAAGACACAGGAATTGAGGCCCCAGTGCCCTTTGAAAGCAGACATACAATGGGAAGATGGATTAAAAGTTTGTTTTTTTTTTAATTTTTTTTTTCAACGTTTTTTATTTATTTTTGGGACAGAGAGAGACAGAGCATGAACGGGGGAGGGGCAGAGAGAGAGGGAGACACAGAATCGGAAACAGGCTCCAGGCTCCGAGCCATCAGCCCAGAGCCTGACGCGGGGCTCGAACTCACGGACCGCGAGATCGTGACCTGGCTGAAGTCGGACGCTTAACCGACTGTGCCACCCAGGCGCCCCGGATTAAAAGTTTTTGATGAAGCAGAGTTAGTTCTCCCCACAGTTCGGAATCAGACAACCCCCCAGGCCAGCACATCATGCTGGGAAAAGATTGGGGAAAGTCAAACTGGACAGATTCTGGTCTTGGGGACACCAGGCTCTGCTGAGAGCAGAGATGAGGCTCCACACTTCTGAAGTCTGTATCCTAAGCAGTAAACCCTTCAGCTCCCTCTTCCCAGATGCTTCCCAGAAGGTTGGCAACTTTTACCCCACAGGAGTCTGAATCTCTAAGGAAACTGACGCCCTCAAGAAAAAAATACCTACAGATATTAACATTTAGGGGTTATTCAAATTTTTTACAAATCTGGGTTCTCTCTCAACTGCCCTATAGTGAAGGCTACTAGTTCCCACCGAGGTAGCAGGGTGGCCTAGTGACTTGTTGGTGGCTCTATCTTAAGTGAGTGTTCAGTTAAGGAACACAGGATATTCGAGGAAGACTCTGAACAAAAACAACAAACCAAAATAAAAAGTAAAAATAACATAAGGGAAACAGACAGAAGAGGAAAACGTCACATAAACTATAATAAACTTACTCATAGATAAGACTGCATATATATGAAAAAAAGAACAGGATGCTATAAAAAAAAAAAAACCCAGCAAATTGCCATAAGAAGATCAATAGTATGTAAGAAATAACAGTATGTGAGAAAAACTTAAGGCCAATTTTAAGATCCAAATTTTATTTTGTTTTTAACTAGGCTTCACACCCAGCATAGAGCCCACTGTGAGGCTTGAACTCATGACCTTGAGATTAAGACCTGAGCTGAGATCAAGAGTCTGATGCTTAACCAACTGAGCCACCCAGGCACCCCTGGATTTTACTTTTTATGGCAGGAAGGAGCTACTAGCATTTAAAAAGTAACAGTTGTGGGGCACCTGTCTGGATCAGTTGGTAGAGTGTTCAATTCTTGATCTCAGAGTTGTGAGTTTGAGCCCCATGTGGGGTGTAGAGATTATTTTAAAAATAAAATCTTTAGGGGTACCTGGGTGACTCAGTAGGTTAAGCCACTTTTGAATTTGGCTGAGGTCATGATCTCACGGCTCATGGATTCAAACCCCACATCAAACCTGGGTGGCTCAGTCGGTTAAGCATCCAACTCTTGGTTTTGGCTCAGCTCATGATCTCCATGGTTTGTGGGTTCAAGCCCCACATCAGGCTCCATGCAGATAGCACAGAGCCTGCTCGGGATTCCCTCCCTCCTTCTCTCTTTCTGCCCCTCCCCTGCGCATGCTCTCTCCCTCAAAACAAATAAATTAACTTAAATAAAATAAAATCTTCTAAAAAATTAACTAATTTAAAAATGTTGCCCCATGTTGGGCTCTGTGCTGACAGTGTGAAGCCTGCTTGGGGTTCTCTCGCTCCTTCTCTCTCCTCTCTCTGCCTCTCCCCTGCATGAGCACACTCTCTCTTTCTCAAAATAAATAAATATTAAAAAAAAATAAGGGGCGCCTGGTTGGCTCAGTTGGTTAAGTGTCTGATTTCGGCTCAGGTCATGATCTCACCGTTTGTGAGTTCAAGCCCCGCATCAGGCTCTGTGCTGACAGCTCAGAGCCTGGAGCCCGCTTCAGATTCTATGTCTTCCTCTCTCTCTGCCCCTCTCCCACTCATACTCTGTGCCTTGCTCTCAAAAATAAATAAAAACATTTAAAAAACATTTTTTAATATATAAAATAACAGTTGTCCTCATTGTATTTAGCTCAAACAACAAACAAATGGTATTTATCCTCTTTTTTTTCCTCTTGAAAATGAGAGTCTCTAAAGAAAAGAATGCATATTTCTCTTGAAAAATGACTGTCCTGTTTGTCCTGGCTATTTTTAGGTATTATACTGATTTAACATTGCAGTTAATTAACAAAAGAATCTTTCCTGTTGGATAGATACCACGTGTGCAAAATCCCAAAGGAAGAAAGGTGCATCTCCTGTTTTCCCCAGTCCCACAACCACCCAGGTCACCTCCCGGGAACCAAACTGTTATACTGGTTTCTCCTACCTCTTTCCAGATAAGGCAGTCAATTTACTGTGAAGTCAATGATGCTTTGGTATCAGAGATCCTTATTGCTCAGGACCCTTCCCAGGTCCTGAACCCAATTTTGATTTGTACTTTTTGTATTCATTTTCTTTTTTAAGTTTATTTATTTATTTATTTTTTTAAATTTTTTTTAACGTTTATTTACTTTTGAGACAGAGAGAGACACAGCATGAACGGGGGAGGGGCAGAGAGAGACGGAAACACAGAATCAGAAGCAGGCTCCAGGCTCTGAGCCATCAGCCCAGAGCCCGACGCGGGGCTCGAACTCGAAGACCGTGAGATCGTGACCTGAGCCAAAGTCGGACGCTTAACCGACTGAGCCACCCAGGCGCCCCTAAGTTTATTTATTTTGAGAGCGAGAGAAATGGAGAGAGAGTACAAGAAGGTGAAGGGCAGAGAGAGAGAGGGAGGGAGAGAATCCCAAGCAGGCCCCATGCTGTTAGCATGGAGCCCGTTATGGGGCTTGAAGCCACAAACCATTAGATCACGATCCGAGCTGAAACCAAGAGTCAGACACTGAACCGAGGGAGCCACCCAGGCGCCCCTATATTCATTTGCTAAAAAGGGCCACCAGAATTGTACAAGTTTCAGGACTTCCCAACCCTGGATCTGCCAGAGATAGTGTCTTCATATACAAACATGTAGTCATACATACCCTTTAAAACATGTAAATGGGGGCCACCTGGATGGCTGAGTTGGCTAAGCGTCCAACTCTGTATGTACCTCAGCTCAGGGTCATGAGTTCAAGCCTGGTGTTGGGCTCCACCAACTTAAAAAAATAAACAAACAAAAAAACACACATAAATGGTAGTATACCACACCCATTCTCTGCCTTGCTTTTTATACTTAATATCTTGATATCAATATTTACAGAGCTTCCTCCTTTTTAACTATTGTGTTGCATTCTATTGTAGGGTTAAATGGTACTTTTATTTAACCATTAATTTACTGATGAATAATTGAGTTATTTCCAATATTTTACCAATACGCACAATGCTGCAGTGAATATCCTTGCACATAATTCATGGTCAGGGTGCCTCTCCATGCAGATGTCCAGGTGAGTCCTTGTTTTGTAAGAGTGCTCCCTATGATTCTCAAAAATGTCCAGTGGAGTTATATGGTGTTGAAGCAGAATTGCTAACTCAAAAAATGTATAAATATTTAATTCAGATAGATATTGTAAAATTGCTGTCTGGAAGGTTGCACCAGCGTACTCTCCCATCAACACTGTGACAATGGCAATTCCCTTCTCCCACTCCTGCCACCTGAGAATGCTATCAAATCTCTCTCTCTCTCTTTTGCTATCAAACTTTTTTTATCTTTGTCTATCTGGTGGGAAAAATATAGTATGCCATTTGTTATTTTAATTTACATTTCATCAGTATGACTGAAATTGAGCACGCTTCAATTTCAATCAAATGGTTGAAAAACCAGTTGAATTCCCTTTCCAAAAATAGTTTATATGCTCTGCCCATTTTCGAATGTTGTCAGTATTTTTCTTATTGATTTGAAAGAGCTTTTTATATATTGGGAAATGGTGCCTATTCTTTAGAAATAATAGAAAAGCTGGAGGTAACAATATAGAGATGCCTTATTTTAAACCCATGTTTCTCAAACTGGTTTACATACATCCCAGGAAATACTTGTCACCGTGGCAGGAAACAGATAGATCATGTTTAATAGCATCAATTCCGGAGCCAGGCTACCTGGGTTCACATCCCGGCTCTGCCTCTTGCTAGCTGAATGACTTTGCACAAATCTTTAAAAAAATTTTTTTAACATTTATTTATTTTTGAGACAGAGAGAGACAGAGCATGAACAGGGGAGGGGCAGAGAGAGAGGGAGACACAGAATCTGAAACAGGCTCCAGGCTCTGAGCTGTCAGCACACAGCCCGACGCAGGGCTCGAACTCACGGACCGCGAGATCATGACCTGAGCCAAAGTCGGATGCTTAACCAACTGAGCCACCCAGGCGCCCCTGACTTTGCACAAATCTTTTAAAGCTCTTTGACTCAATTAGCTATCTATAAAACTAGGATAATAATAATCTCTTCCTCATAAGGTGGAGTGAAAGAGCCCATGCCAAGGAAAGATAGTTTAGAAGACCAAAACAAATAATAATACTTGTCCTATTATTTGGCTTTTTAATAACAATCCTAAGGACCCAAACAAGGCTAAAGAAAAGTCACATGGGGTGCCTGGCTGGCTCAGTTGGTAGAACATGTGACTCTTGATTTGGGGGTTGTGAGTTCAAGCCCCCGTTGGGGGTAGAGATTACTTAAAAATAAAGTCTTTAAAAAATAAAGAAAAGTCATGCAAATTATGAACCAGAATCCAGCTGGCACAGATAAAACTCCTTGTTTGTTGTTGTTGTTGTTGTTGCTTCAGCTGTTGTTTATTGACACACTGGTAGGCTCTATAGCAACAGGCCTGGAGGCGGCTGCAATAGTGGGGAAAATAAAAGGTGGAGGGTGGAGTGTAGGAACAGAGGCTCACGGTGCACAACAAGGCAGGAGTGGGGGAGGCTAAGGAGGGTGGAGAAGCAAATAAGGGTCTGGACCAGTCTCCTTAAACTGGAACCGCTGCCCCGTGCTGCTACTCTTGCTGTCTGCCTCTCAACCCAGTACAGACAACTTCTTTTAAAAAAAAAAAAAATTTTAACGTTTTATTTATTTTTTTGAGAGATAGAAACAGAGCATGGGTGGGGGAGGGGCAGAGAGCTAGGGAGACACAGAATCAGAAACAGGCTCCAGGCTCTGAGCTGTCCGCACAGAGCCTGATGCGGGGCTCGAACTTGTGAGCTGCGAGATCATGACCTGAGCCGAAGCTGGACGCTTAACTGAGCCACCCGGGCACCCCTACAACTTCTTAACAGACTGTATCAGTTAATTGCTGTGTATCAAAGTACCCCCAAAGTTTTTGTTTTAAAACAACACCCACTTGGGGCAGCTGGGTGGCTCAGTTGGTCAAGCGTCCAACTTCGGCTCCAGTGGTGACCTTGCAGTTGGTGAGTTCAAGCCCCACGTGCTGTGCTGACAGCTCAGAGCCTGGAGCCTGCTTCGGATTCTGTGTCTCCCTCTCTCTCTGTTCCTTCCCCACTCATACTCTGTCTCTCCCTCTCTCAAAAATAAATAAAGATTAGGGGCGCCTGGGTGGCGCAGTCGGTTAAGCGTCCGACTTCAGCCAGGTCACGATCTCGCGGTCCGTGAGTTCGAGCCCCGCGTCAGGCTCTGGGCTGATGGCTCAGAGCCTGGAGCCTGCTTCCGATTCTGTGTCTCCCTCTCTCTCTGCCCCTCCCCCGTTCATGCTCTGTCTCTCTCTGTCCCAAAAATAAATAAAAAACGTTGAAAAATAAATAAATAAATAAATAAAGATTAAAAAAAAAAAAAAGCCCACCCACTTAATTAGCTCACAGTTCTGTGGGTCGGCAGTATGTGTTGGTCTCCTGCATGCAATTCTTTTAATATCAGCAAGGTTCATTCATGTGTTTGTAATCAGATGTTGGTCAGACAGCATTACTTCTGGAGGTTGGCTGTGTGTTTCTAGAGTGACAAGAGGTGCCTGGGTCCCATGTCTTGTCATCTAGAAGCCTAGCATGAGCTTGTTTGTTACCAGGGTTCCAAGATTGGAGAAAAGTATACAAGGCTTCCTGAGGCCTACGCTCACAGCTGACACAAGATTGCTTCCACCTTGTTCTATTGACCAAAGCAAGTCATAAGGCTGATCCAGAGTCAAGGGGTGTGAAAATAAAATTCAAGGTTTGGGATAGAGACTGTAGGTGAGAGACAGCCAGCGACTGGGGGATATACAGAGCCACAAACATCCCCCAAGAGCAAGAGTCGATATGAACATCTGCCTCGGCCAGAGGAAACCAAAACCACTTCTGGTCTGTGCTGGTTAAGGAATGCATTTTCTCCCCTTACCTCCCTGCATCTGGCTTTGGTGGGAAGGGTGGACACTGAGGGAGCCTAGAAAGGAATGCATGAAGAAGCCAGCCACACCGTGTCTGTTTCCCACCACAGGTTTCCACGTCAAGCCAGTCTTAGCTGGCCCAGAGAAGAAAGTTTAAAATGAAGGTTGGAGGACTTTTTATACCAGAGGCTGAGCAGATATGGTCTGTGGCCTTCCTGAGTATTGTTCCAGGGGGCAGGGGGGTGGAAGAACTAGCCCAGTAAGGCAGATTCCAAAGGGCAGTAGGAGAAGAGGGTAAAGCTATTACCTGATTACAATCTGCAAGTCCACAGACTCAGTGTATTGTTCAAAAGTAAAAAGTTACAGATTGTAGTAAGTCATATGAGGGAAATAAACAGCGTGAGGGAGGGTTAGAGATAGAGAGTGGGAAGATATTTAGTTACTTGACAGAGTGACCAGGAAAGGGCTTCCTAAGGTGACTTCAAACAGGAGAATGAACGAGTCTTAGCCTTCCAGGCAGAGGAAGTGGCTAGTGTATAAAATTCCAAGGCAGGAAAGACTTTGGCATATTCTAGGGTGATAGTTTCTTTCCTTCTTTTTTTTTTTTTAAAAACCACAATATATGGGCAAAACAAACAAACAAACAAACAAACACATTTTATCTGCAATCCAGAGCACAGTCACATCTAAAACAAAAGTATCGTGAAACTCTCCTTTTCCCTAAAGTGCTAAAATGGATTCTGATATTTAATCAGGTTCATTGAGATGTCATTTACATACAGTGAAATTCACTCTGTTTAGATTCTATGTGTTTTGATAAATGTATACAATCGCTTACATCACCACAGTCAAGTCATCTCCCTCAAAATTCCCTACTGATGCTTTGTGATCAACCCCTCCCCCCAACGTGGAGCTACTGGCAAGCACTGATCTGATTTCTGCCAATACGATTTTGTTAAATTGTTTTTCTTGATGTGTGTCTAGATGTTTATTGATTTTAACGATCTTTTCTAAAAACCTGCTTTGGGTTTCATTACTTTTTGTTCTCAATTTTTATTGATTTCTGCTCTTTCTCATTTCCTTCCTTGTTCGCTTTGGATTTAATTTGCTCTTTTTTTTTTTTCCTGGATTTTTAAGGTGGAGGATTAGAGTACCGATTTGAAATTTTTCTTGTTTTCTAGTTTGATGTTTAAATTTCCATGTAAGCACTGCTTTGGTGGTATCCGCAAATTTTGATAATATTGTGTTTTTATTTCTATTCAATTCAAAATATTTTCTGGTTTCCACTGTGACTTCCTCTTTGACCCATGGGTTATTTAGAAGTACACTGTTTAATTTACAAATATTTGGGAGATTTTCCAAATATCGTTCTGTTATTGGTTTCTAATTTAGTTCAGTTGCGGTGAGAGAACATACTTTTTATAATTTCAATTAGATTAAATTTGGTAAGTCTTGTTTTATGGCCCAGAATGTGATCCATCTTGGTAAAGGCCCCATGCATCCTTGAAAAGAACATTGTTTTTCTGTCGTTGGGTGGAATGTTCCATAAACGTCAATTAGGTCAAATTTGTTGATGGTGGGTTCAGGTCTTTACATCTTTGCTAATTTTCTGTCTGGTTGTCTTATCAATTACTGAGACAGGAATGTTGAAGTCTCCAACTGTAACTGTGGATTTATCTATTTTGTTTTTCACTTCTAGAAGTTTTGCTATATGTGTTTTGAGGCTGTGTTCAATGCATGAAATTTTAGGACTGTTATGAATTGATTCCTTTATTGGTAGGTCCCTCTTTATCCGTGGTAATATTCCTTACTGTGAAGTCTAATTTGTCTGGTATTAATATAGCCCCTCTTCTTTCTTTTGATTAGTGTTTGCATGTATATCTTTTTGCATACTTTTATTTTTAACTCAGATATGGATTTATATTTGATGTGTTTCTTGTAGGGGGCATATAATTCGGATCTTGCTTTTATTTGTGCAACATAGTTCAAAAAGAAAATAGGTAACCAATAGAGTGAGAGAAAATATTCATAATACATACAGGCAACAGAAGACCAATATGAAAATAGATGAAGAATTTCTACAAATCAGTTGGAAAAAGACAGAAATACACAATACAAAACTGAGCAAACAACTTGGAGAGACATTTCATGAAAGCTGATATTCAATGGCCAATAAACTTATGAAAAAGTACTCAACTTCATTAGTTGTCAGAGAAATTCTAATTAAAACCACAACATGATGCCACGACATATCCCCAGAAGGACTCAAATGAAAAAGATTAATGACAGCAAGTGTTGGCAAGGATGTGGAGCAACTGGGACACTCACACACTATTGATGTAAAGGTAAAATCGGTACAACTACTTTGGAAAATTGTCAGGCGGTATCCAAAAATACCGCCCACAAGAGTGTGTATACAATGTCTACCAAAAACATTTACTAAAATGTTCATAGTAGCACTCCTCGTAGTAGCTCCATATTCAAAACTAGACAGATGCCATTAACAGTAGAATGGATAAATTGTGTTATAGTGTCACAAAGGGACAGGGGAGTGAACTACAGGGCCACGCAACAACGCAGATGAATCTCGACGTAATGTTGAATGAGAGAAATCAAACACAAAAGGTGACATACTGTATGACTCCATTTATATAAAATACAAAACGGTCAACATGAATCTACACGTTAGAAACGGAAAAGGATTACCCTTGTGGGTAGCGATCGGAAGGGGGTAGATGAAGCCATCCCATGAGGGAATATTCTGGAATCTTCCATGTCTTTCTCTGGAAGGTAGTTACAAGGCTGTGTTCATTTTTGTGAAAAATATCAAGTTGTATGTTTATGATATGTACCCTTTGGGTACACAAGTTACATGCTTCCATAAAAAGTTTTCAATGAAGACGCTGAAAAACAAAAAGTCGAATAATTTTATGAGACTTTTTACAAAAAACAGGCCACTGATCCCTGCTTTCATCTCCTTTCCTGTTTAGAGTTCCTGTCTTTATTTATGTTTATTTTGGTATTAATTTCATAATATTATTATATTTTATCAAAGTCATTCATGCACACAGTTTAAATACTTCAACAGGGCTTGTTATCGAAAATGACACCCACCCCCTACTGGGCCTTATCTGCCCATTTCTCATCCCCGGGTCAGTCCAACATAGTTCATTTTGGTTAAATGGATATTCACTGTTAACCTATTACCACTGCACAAACATTACTTGCTGCATAACCTCTCATTTCCCCTTGACCTAATAATTGCCTTTTTGTGAATTATTTCTACCTTCTTACCATGAATTCAATGTTCAAATATCCCCCAGTGCATATTTCTTCTCAATTTCTTCAAATACGTTAAGTAGTCTATCCTTCTTCTGAATGAAATTCCCTTTTTAAAAAAAATTTTAAACATTTACTTATTTATTTTTTGAGACACAGAGACAGAGCACAAGTGGGGGAGGGGCAGAGAGAGAGGGAGACAGAATCAGAAACAGGCTCCAGGCTCTGAGCTGTCAGCACAGAGCCCAACATGGGCTTGAACTCACAAACCGTGAGATCATGACCTGAGTCGAGCCAAAGTTGGACGCTTAACCGACTGAGCCACCCAGGCACCCCAATCCTCCCATTTTAGAATGACACCCTCACCATCTGGTGTCCTCCAGTCTAGAAACTCTTTAATTGGTACCTTCTGGGATATAAATGCTCAGACTTCTGCTAGTTTGGGAGGAGAAGTCATATACCTGCTGTCAGAGGAGGGGTATTTGGGGTTCAGCTGCTTCTTAAGTAGACTTCCAGCTAAACGTTCTGTTTTCAGCCCCATACTCACCTCCAGAGGTGATTTGTGTCACTAATTCCTTTTGCAGCTTCTTTGATGTAAATGTGGTTGCTGCTCGGTTTTCCCCAGCTTTCTCTAATCTACTAAATTAGTTACCATTTGCCTTGCAGCTTTCCAATTTCCAACATTTTGTTGCTTCTGTCTCCTTTTCTATTCTCCTCACTGTGTGATTTCGGTCATTAAAAAGAATGCCTTACCAGAATTCCTTCTGTGTCCTTTTATAACCTGCTATTTTATCACAGACAATGTGACATTTTACTTCTAATCAACTGGGAAAACTCCACATTGGTAACTTCTCAGAAAGAGATTGTCACAAAGTTATTTGAGTGACAGGGCATCTTGCCTGGCTGGTGAAGACAGTCTTCCCCTTCAACTTTCTGCCTTTATTGCTTTAGAAGTTTGAGAGCATTGATTGGCTTTTTGCTTTGTATCTACGAGAAAGAGAAAAGGAGGATGTGATGTCTGCTCACCACCACCCCGGGCCCTAGTACAAGTGTGAGTGCTAGTGGTTAATAGATCCAGGCTCATCAGCAGAAGGAGCTGTTTCCTGAGAGATATCGGGGACTCCAGACACAAGTCCTACTGCTGTGGGGCCTATTGTCCCAGTTTGTCACACGTTAATGTGGTAATGAGGACTGGCTGATGGCTTCTTCTGTAGGATATCAGTTCCAGTAACAGCAAAGCTTCCTTAAGCAGCTTTGAGAACTATGAGTGTTGAATCAGAATAGGAGAGGAGGAACACGGCAGATACTTCATGGAGGCTACAGCTGATATTTACAAACACATGTAAGGCCTCTTGTGGGCTCATCTAAAAAAAAAACAAAACAAACAAACAGGGAAGAGGGGCGCCTGGGTGGCTCAGTTAAGCATCTAACTCTTGGTTTCGGCTCAGGTCATGATCTCACAGTTTGTGATTTCAAGCCCCTCCTTGGGCTCCACCCTGAGAGCTCGGAGACTGCTTGGGATTCTCTCTCCCTCTATCTCTGCCCTCCTGGCTTGCTCTCTCTCTCTCTCTCTCTCTCTCTCTTTCTCAAAAATTAATAATAAAAATAAATAAACTTAAAAAAAATTAAAACAAATAGGGAAGAGAACTTTCTGCAGGACTGGCTGATATAGGTTCAGACCTATGGTGGTCTGCTGTATCGGTGACCCCTAATGGATGCCTCGCAGTATTCACAACCTTGTGTAGCCAATAGGCTACAGTGGATGGGACTATGAGCCAGTTCTGAGCCTAAGCCTAAAGAAACCCTGGTAGTTTTCATTTTTGCTCTCCTGGGAACTTTGAGTCTCCAGGTAAGAAGTCTTTCTACCCTGCTGGAGTGACTGTGTGGAAAGGCCACACAGAGAGGGAGAGGCCCTGAGATTTCACAACAAAGAACTGAGGAAGCCGGCAACAATGAGAACTGAGGCTTCAGATGTATGACACCAGTTGAGCAATTGCAGTCATCCCCTGGCCACTTGAGCCTTGCCAGCTGAGGCTCAAGACCTGTGAGTGAAGAAGCCCTCGGGGGCATTCCAGCGCCAGTGCGCATCACATGAATCAGAAGCCAGCTACGACCTGCCAGAATTCCTGACACATGTGTTGTGAGAAACAATAAAGCGGCGACTGTTTTAAGACATCGAGTTTTGGTGCAGTTTGTTATGCGTCGATAGGTCACCAGACTGAACCAGAAGAACTTCGGGTTCTTGATGTTTGAGGGACTGCCTCTACCCATCAAGATGTCATGACATGGAGACTGTGCTCAAAAAGAGCTAAAGAAAATGGCAAAAAGAGTTAAAGAAAAAGCATATACTGGTCTGGAAGAAAAATATGCATTTTAGAATTTTTTTTAAGTTTCTTTATTTTTAGAGTGGGGGGGAGGGAGGGAGGAGCAGAGAGAGAAGGCGAGGGAGAATCCCAAGCAGGTTCTGCACTGTCAGCACATTGCCCGACGTGAGGCTTGAGATCATGACTTGAGCTGAAATCAAGAGTCGGATGCTCAATTGACTGAGCCACCCAGGTGTCCTTGGAATTTTTATAAAATCTCTAAAAAAGATTTGAGCTTAGGCATTTTCTCCTTTACTCACCGTTGGTTTCAAAAACCTAAACTTAAAGACAAGAGTGGGAAATGTCCCCAAACACTACCTTCAGATTGGGTGGCTTTTTACGGATCCCAGTATGAGCTCCCTTTAACCCATGGCAAGGGAGCTGGGGCCTTCCACTTGTGATATTTTTTGGCAGTGGCTTAAATCTGATGCCTGTAGTTTATTTATTTACTTACTTACTTTTATTTTTTAAGTTTATTTATTCTGAGAGAGAGAGAGAGAGAGAGAGCTTGCATATGTGATTGGGGGAAAGGCAGAGAGAGGCGGGCAGAGAGAGGATCCCAAGCAGGCTCAGGGGGGGGTCAGCGCAGAGCCAGATGCAGGGCTAGAACTCACAAACCATGAGATCATGACTTGAGACAAAGGCAGATGCTTAATTGACTGAGCCACCCAGGTGCCCAAATTATTTATTTTTACTTTAGAGAGAGAGAACTCAAGCAGGGAAGAAGGGCAGAGGAAGAGAGAGAGAATCTTAAGCAGTCTCTACATTCAGTGTGGAGCCAACTTGGGTCTCGATCCCATGACCCCAGGATCATGACCTGAGCCAAAATCAAGAGTCAGGTGCTCAACTGACTAAGCCACTCAGGCGCCCCGATCTGATGCCTTTGGTTTATTTTTTCTTAATGTTTATTTATTTTTGAGACAGAGAGAGAGACAGAGAGAGAGAGAGAGAGAGAGAGCGCATGAGTGGGGGAGGGGCAGAGAGAGGGAGACACAGAATCCAAAGCAGTCTCCAGGCTCTGAGCTGTCAGCACAGAACCTGACTGGGGCTCGAACTCATGAGTAGTGAGACCATGACCTGAGCTGAAGTCGGACGCTCAACCAAGTGAGCCACCTAGGCACCCCTGATGCCTTTAAAGCCAGGTTGGGGTGCCTGGGTGGCTCAGTTGGTTAAGCGTCTGACTTCAGCTCAGGTCATGATCTCCCAGTTCGTGGGTTTGAGCCCCACGTTGGGTTCTGTGCTGACAACTCAGAGCCTGGAGCCTGCTTCGGATTCTGTGTCTCCCTCTCTCTCTGTCCCTCGCCTGCTTGGGCTCTGTCTCAAAAATAAATAAACATCAAAAAAAAATTTAATAAATAAATGAAGCCAACATAAGTTTTTTGGGTTTTTTTTTCTCATTAAAATTTTGTTTTAATGGGTCTCAAAATTCTGTGACAGATTTTTGGTCAAGTTGTTTCCATTAAAAAGTACTGACTTTAAAAACGAGTAACTTAAAACTGCCACACACACACACACACACACACACACACACACAAATGGTCCACAAAACCTCCTTTCCTTCTGAAGGTTTTATGATTCATTGTTATCATTAACCAGTCTTTTACTTTAAACTTAAATGGCAAATTGATACAAACAGTTCTGAGACTGTTCTACCACCATAAAGCCAGGTTACATTTTAAAAATAAACTCCTGCAAGAAAGAAAAACATTTTAAAAATAAACTCCTGCAAGAAGGAAAATACTCATCTTTACAGAATCCTCCTCATGTGGTGCTGGTACATTCTCTCAAGAAGTACCTTAATATAAGGAAAGGAGGTGAGATTAGGAACCATAGCAGACAGGGCTTGAATCCCACCTCTTTCATGGTTTAGCTGTGGGGCTTTGGAGAAGTTATTCAACCTCTTTCAGTCTGTGCTCCCTCATCATTGAAAAGCGAGAATGTTAATACCTATCCTGAAGGATTGCCTTGAGAATAAAAGAGGTAATGTATATGAAAGTACATAACATACTGCTGGGCATATGGTTAAGGCTCAAAAATATCTTGGCTTCATTTTGCTGCATTCGTAAGTTATTGGAGCCAGAGTTATGACTCAAGGAGGTCGAAGAAAAGCGAAAGGGCTAGACAGCTCAGTGGTAGTTGGTCAGGACCATCACTGCCCTCTCTTCTCTCCATTGCCATTGACTTAGATCCTAGAGAGACTAGACTTTTAAAATAGTAACCTATTACCCTATATTTTCTGTAATCCCCATCCCTATGCTCATCACAGAAAACAAGGGTTCTGGTTTTATCTCAAGAAAGAATGATAATACAACACCGATTACAAATGAGTCAAATTTTTTCTTTGGGGCTTTAAAAGCCAACGACTCATGACATAAGAAAACCTCTTAAAAAAAAAGAATAATTGAAGACCTGATTTTTCTCAACATTGTCACGCATATGCACACATACTCACACACATGCATACACACACTGACACGTGTGCATGACCACAAAGGACTAGCCAAAAATTCCCTGGACTTCAGAGTAGGGAGAATTCTAGCTCTAGTTTTGCCATTGACTTAGATCCTTAGAAACTATTAATGTGTTTTTCCCTTTGCACTTAGCAAGGAAATGACCTCCTTCTTATTTGGTTATGGCATCAATCTGTTTGTGAGGAGATTAAGATTGTTTCAGGAGGGATACTAAGAAGAAAAGAGCTAATATGCATTATTGAAATTCAAAATAGTTTTTTTCCAGCAAAACAATAGGCTTGAAAACTGGACTCTGTGAGAGAAAGAATTTTCTATATTCACTTAGCTCCCATTTAACAAGATCAAGATCCAAAACTAGATTCAAATCTCCACCAAAGTAGGGGTAATTTAGTCTATTGTCTCTGATTTCCCCATCTACTCATGACGATGATGATAACACCTATATCAAAGGATTGTTTCCAGAATGAACTTCTGTCTTCTGAAGTGGGACTTAGGAAGTGGGCCAGGAAGCCAAGGATATGATATCGAAGGAATAAAAGAGAAGCCTGCCCTTTCCTTTCTTGGACATTGAAGAAGATAGCTAGAAGGTGAGAGTGAGATAAGAATCAAAGAGGCTTAACTTGCTTTTGTGGGAATGGCTTCAGATATATCCAGAAAAGAGAAGAAATCATTGAAGTTGGCACAAACTTGTGCCCAATGTAGATAAATGGACAAATCAGGGTAAACTGTCAGAGAGATAGGGTCTAGTTTGTACTTCTAGTCCTCCAGTGATGAGTATTCAGTTGAGAGCCATGGGCATGCCATGGAGAATGGTATGGCAGGAAGATCCAAACAGGAAACAGAGGCATGTAGTTTGGGCCAGAGCCTGGATGGGGGACATGTCAAAATTCAAGGGGTCCACTGGGCTTTGCAGAGCTATGGGGAGGTTGAAGTCAGACCTAGTCAAGAAAGACATGTGAGGGGGCACCTGGGTGGCTCAGCCCATTAAGTGTCTGACCCTTGATTTCGCCTCAGGTCATGATCTGGCAGTTCATGAGTTTGAGCCCCACATTGGGCTCTGTGCTGACAGCACAGAGCCTGCTTGGGATTCTCTGTCTCCTCTCTCTTTGCTCCTCCTCCACTCATGCTCTCTCTCTTTCAAAAAGAAATAAACTTAAAAAAAAGAAAGAAAGAAAGACATGTGAGATACTGTAAGTGCTGACTTTAGCCAAAGGCCAGCAGGGGGAGAATGACCAAGTGCATATTGGCCAATAAACCAGAGGAGCCAAAGGACACATTGAGAGCACAAGGACCCCAATTCTCCTCATACACCCATTCCCGACGAGATCACTTAAGCCTCTTCTCTCTCTCCATGCACTCTCACAGCTACTTGGAAAAAAGCCTGGGAAGAGGCAAGACCTCTGAGAAATCTGAGACTCTGAGCATTTTTACCTAGATAGATTTAAAAATATCTGAACAGCCTGTTTGTTCTGTGGTATTGCACTGGAACAACTACAGCTTTTAATGCCACCCAGTGGATGAAGTTTGTAAGAAAGACCACATTGCTTATAGATAAACTATTTCTCCTCACATTCAGAGTTGTAGTATAAGATAATTGATCCTATTAAGGAGCTTAGACGTTGGTGGGACCCTCAAAATGGACTGCAATAGTCAGTTTTTGTTGTGTAACAAACAACTCCAAGATCTCAATGGCTTATAACAAAAACCACCTATTTTCATGCTTTTGGTGGTAGAAGTTGGCGATGGTTTGACTTATCCAAGTTGGGCTTGACAGGGAGTAGTAGGGCTTCAGACTTCTGGTTATGTTCAGTTATTTAATCTGGGACCCAAGCTGGAGGGGCAGTGCATGTCTGGAATTTGCTCTTCTCTTAACACACCACAGGAGTGTAAGAAGCAAAGTCAAATCACAAAAGCACATTTAAAGTATATGTTTGTATCATGTTATATGGCATTCTATTGGCCCAAGGAAAGTCACATAGCAAAAGGCATGGATGTATACTTAAATAAAGGGGAGGCAGAGAATTGGGAATAACAATCGAAACTGCCAGAGGGCCACTGTTCCCTGCCCACCCCTCACTCCCAAGCAGTAACATTTCCAAAATGATGTGTGAATTCTAGGAGCAAAGTTTCCCGTGTGCAAAGAGTATCAGTGGAGAATCACAGAGGGCCCAAGGAACCAGCATACCAAGCATGATGGAGCAGGATGAGGAAAGCCTAGGTCTTGGATGACACAGTTTAAGGTGTTTACCAGCCACCTACCTCCAGACCTTTTTGTAATATGAAATGAGTTAATATCTATACTGTTAGTTGAGTTTTCTGTCAGTTGCAGCTGAGTGTATCCTAACCAAAACTGGTTAGACTCTTATTAACTCTATTTTTCCTTGAGGCCTAGAGAAGTAAATGCTGGAGGTTGGATTTGAACCCAAGCTTTGTCTACAGAGCACATGCTTTTACTTTACTGATACCTTGCCCTCCAAGTCTTGTGTGAGGCTGAAGTCTCTTAGATACATGTCAGCTGATTCAACGGGTAATGGAGTTAAATGCCTCCATGGTGAAAAAGCAGAAAGTCTGGGCATAGCAGTAAAAAATACCAACATGGCTTTGATCTGGCCCTGTAGCCATACAACTCAGAGAAGAGTCAGGGCCAGGCACCAGAGGATACTCAGATGTAGGGCTAGTCCTGAGGTTTCTCTGAGTTTTATGCAGGAAGAGATGTTAGGTGATGGTGACCTCATTCAACAATTTAATCAACCTACACACTTAAAATAAGGCCCCTCAAGCACCTGCTCCCTTCATCCCCCTCTTCTGCTTTGAAACAATGAAAAGGAAATTTGGCAAATAGCAAGTCTAAGCCATCAGTCTTCAAATCTATTCTATAGATCAAAATTTCTGGGCCACATGGAAATACCTCTCTAGGTAGATACCAGGAACTGACCCAACAATTGTATCCCACACAGTAGGTGTTCATGAAGGTTTACTGAATGAATGAACAAACCACAATATAGGATCAGCCACAATATAGGATCAGGGCCTGATGAACCTCCCTGCAAGCCCAAAGATCTGTTGGCCAGTGTATTTAGAGTTATTGAAGCTCAAAGGTCTACCTGATATTAGTCAAAGTCATGTGAGACAGATCAGCTAGAATACCTAGGATATCATGTCTTTCCAGTGAGTAGATTTCTCATACCTCTGTCCAAGGAACTTCTTACTACTGAGGTACAGATGCAGAATAAACATGATAGTCACTGAGCATGAGTCAGAGGGGTGAGGACATGTTAGGCAAGTTTCCCTAGGGCCCCACAGAAGCCATTGAAACATGCCTGTCTTGACAGGATTTGGTAATTCTGAAAGTATAATTTAATTTCTCAGGCCTGGATACAATTTTGTCACACAGTACAAGATAGATAGATCAGTTATCAGATATATATATACGTATATATATGTGTGTGTGTGTGAATATATATGTATATATATATATATCAGATATCTGATCTATCTATATCCACATATATCAGTTTAAATTATATATATATATATATATATATATATATATATCAGTGTAAATTATATATATAATATATATATATAACATATATATATAATATATATATAACTTATAAGTTTTATATATATTATATATATAATTTAAACTGATATTTTGAGGGACTCCTCCTCCTATTAAGAGAAGTCTAGCCCTGTCCAAGCCCCAGCTTCTTGTCTGTGAGAGTACCTCCAGGGTCTTCCCCATAACCCTACATAGCACTTGGCTCTCAGGTGGCACAATGAATGCCCAGGATTCTAACAGAACTCCAGTGATGATGCAGTCCCTGGTGCTGACACATCTCTGTCCCCATCACTTTTTTTATACTGGGCTTCTGCACAGAGGGACCAGGGTGGGGCATCCACCTCCTTCCATAGGCCTCTGCTTTCATAGCTGGTGCCGTGGTGTTTCTTAGTTCTTTTACTTGTTCTGAAGCAGAAGGCCTTCGCAGGGAGCTCAAATTTGCCCATATCCAAGAATAACTTGATTCAAGTCCCATTTTGAGGCTATTTCTTTTACTCATTCACTTAATCAGTCAACAAATATTGGTGGTCAACTTTGTGCCATCAGTGTGAGAAGCACAGGGTCCCTGCCTTCAAGCAGCTTGTGGCCCAGCTGAAAATATTAACATTTAGTGAAACATTACAATGAAATGTGAAGTGAGTTATGATAGAACAAATAAAATGTGCTATGAGGGATATGGAACAGGGACAGCTAATCTCATGTGACGCAGTAAAGAGCTTCCTGAGGATATGAAGTTCACGGTGAAAACTGAAGGATGAATAGAAATTAGCCCAGTAAAAGAGTGAGGAGACTTAAAATTTTTTTTAATGTTTATTTATTTTGAGAGAGAGAGTGTGTGTGTGAGAGTGGGGGAGGGGCAGAGAGAAAGAAGGAGAGAGAGAGAGAGAGAGAGAGAGAGAGAGAGAGAGAGAGAGAATGAATCTCAAGCAGGCTCCACACTCAGCGTGGAGCCTGACTCGGGGCTTGATCCCACGACTGTGAGCTCATGACCTGAAGTGAAATCAAGAGTCTGACGGTTAATTAACTGAGCCAACCAGGCGTCCTGGGCCTTAAAAATATATTTTTTTAATTAGGGCGCCTAGCTAGCTCAGCGGGTAGAGCATGTGACTCTTGATCTCTGACTAAGAGTTCAAGCCCCACCTTGGGCATAGAGATTATTAAAAAAGAAAAAAAATTAAAGAGTGTGGGGCCAAGGGGCTCACTGTTTTGTACAAATTATTTGAAGGTAGAAAAAACACTCCATGAGATTATTACTTGGATACAGGGTTATAACTGACATTAAAACAAAAACAGCATACACTTTCCCAGGGAAGAGAAAAAAGAGAGTACATTTTCAAATTATTTTATAATGCTCAATATAACTTTGTTAACATTAGACAAAGACAGTATAAGATAGGAAAACTATAGGCTAATCTCACTAACAAGCATAGTTGGGAAAATCCTAAACAAGATTTTTGTAAATCTAACCCAGCTGTGTGTGTGTGTGTGTGTGTGTGTGTGTGTGTGTGAATCTAACCCAGCTGTGTGTGTACTGCTAACCTGACAATTAAAAAGGGGGGAAACCCCATAAATAATTATTGTATTATTTATAGGGATTTTATTGTCTACATAGAAAACCCAACACACCATTAGAATTGATAGGAAACCTTAGAAATGTTACTGGATATGAGATTAATAAGCAAAAAAACTGGTTTTCTTTATACAAGTGGCAGATTAGTAAGAAAATATAATTTTATAAAAGCCCTTTACAATACAATAAAGATTTGAAAGTAACTAGGGATAAATCAAACAAAAATGTTCAAGAAATTTCTGAGAAAAATTATATCATTTTATTGAAATGTGCTAAAGCAGACCTAAATAAACAGAAAGTCATACCATGTTTTTGGATGAGAAGACTTAATATTACAATAGTGTCAACTTTCCCCAAAGTAATCTGTAAATCTAATGCAATTCTAATAAAAATCCCTAGTAATAGTTTTTCTGGATGTCACAAGCTGATTCCAAAATTTATATGGATGAACAAAGAGCCAAGAACAACTAGATATCACAAGATATGTGCCTTACCATATATCAAGAATTATGGCGGGGCGCCTGGGTGGCGTAGTTCGTTAAGCATGGGATTCTTGATTTCAGCTCAGGTCACGATCTCTGGTTGTGAGATCAAGTCCCGCATCAGGCTCTGTGCTGATGGCACAGAGCCTGCTTGGGATTCTCTCTCTCTCCCTTTCTCTGTACCTCTTCAGCTCTCTCTCTCTCAAACTAAATTAATAAATTTTAAAAATAAATAAATAATAAATAAACACTAAAAAAGAATTATGGCAATTATTTAGTAATTAAAATAGTTGGGTACTGATACAGGGATAAACTCATAGGGCAATGGAGCAGAAAAGAAAGCTTAACAATAATTATGCATATGTATGGACATCTAATACTGACATAGGTAAATTGTCCTTGTTCTGTGGATGGGATTGAGTATTCGATAAAATGCACTGAGACAACTGGTTTTCCATATGAAAAAATAAAATAAAGGGGCACCTAGGTGGTTCAGTCAGTTAAGCATCTGACTTCAGCTCAGGTCATGATCTCACGGTTCATGAGTTCAAGTCCCGCATCGGGTGAGCATGAACCCCACTTTGAGTGAGCCCTGCTTCTCTCTCTTTCTCTCTCTCTCTCTCTCTGCCCCTCACTCACTTATGCACTCTTTCTTAAAATAAAATAAAATAAAATAAAATAAAATAAAATAAAATAAAACTAGATTTCTATCTCATTTCATACAGAGAAAGGAGGCCCAACTGGATTAAAGTCCTAAATGCATAAAGCAAAAATTTTAAACTTTCAGAGAAAAATGTAGGGCAGTAGAATATTGGGATAAGATAGAATTTCTGCATAAGATACTTGAAAAGCACAAGTCCAAAGGGAAAAAATTGATAAATTTGTCTATGTTAAAATTTAAAACTTCTGGGGCGCCTGGCTGGCTCAGTTGAAAGAGCATGTGACTCCTGATCTTGGGGTTGTTAGTTCAAGCCCCACGTTGGGTGTAGAGATCACTTAAAAATAAATCTTTAAAAAAAAAGAAATAAAAGTCATTATACGTGGAGTTTTGAAAAACAAATTAACAACAAAACATTGGTTACCTCTGAGAAGGGTTTACAGAGTAGCCGAGCAATAGGATAATGAGGGAGACTTTTTATTGGTTACTTTTTTTTAAAAGGTGAAATTCAAATAGCATACAGTTAATCATTTTCAAGTGTACAGTTTAGTGGTATTTAGTATATTCACAATGTTAATGTAACCACTACCTTTCTCTAATTTCAAAGATTTTTCATCACCCCATAAACACGCTTCCTGTCCATTAAGTAATCACATTCCCCTTGACTTCATCACCCTGTAACCTCTACTCTGTTTTTTGTTTTAAGTTTATTTATTTATTTTGAGAGAGA
Source organism: Neofelis nebulosa (assembly GCF_028018385.1). Classification (NCBI taxonomy): domain Eukaryota; kingdom Metazoa; phylum Chordata; class Mammalia; order Carnivora; family Felidae; genus Neofelis; species Neofelis nebulosa. The sequence goes on from NC_080787.1 coordinate 35,693,386, forward strand.
GAGAGAAAGAGAGAGAGAGCACGCACATGCACACACGAGTAAGGGAGAGGCAGAGAGAGCTGTCAGCACATAGCCCTACACAGTGCTTTTGGATCTTGCAAACCCTGAGATTGTGACCTGAGCCAAAATCAAGAGCCAGACATTCGACTGACTGAGACAGCCAGAGGGCAACCCCCCCCCCCACCTTTTGTAAGTTTATTTTGCATTCTGTCTCTATGGATTTGCCTATATATATATCGTATAAAAAGGAATCACACAATTTGACCTTTTGTATCTGGTTTCTTAGACTTAGCATAATTCAGCATTCATCAAAGTAGCATGTATCTGTACTACATTCCTTTTTTTATGGCTGAATACTTACTATTCCATTCTATGTATGTATCATAACGTGCTTATCCATTCATCAGTTGATGGACACTTGGGCTGTTTCCACCTTTCTGGCTATTAGAAAAATCGCTGCTATAAACATTCTTGTACAGCTTTCTGTGTGTACGTATGCTTTTATTTCTTGGGTAAAATTGCTGGCTCATATCAAGAATAAACAAAGCTGGGCGCTACTTAAAGTGGTAAGGACAGATTTTAGTCAGTAAGATACTAATGCAGTAGAGAAAAGAGTCCCACATGCATGAAACTCAACTTTGATTCGTACAGAGGTAACTGGGCATTTTAAAGGGAGAATGAAGGAATAGGGAGGGGGGTGAGGGGCAACTTTGTAGAGTCAGGGAAGTGAAAAATTACAAAAAGCAGGAAGCAGGGGAGTTGGTCCGTGTGAAATCCATTTGGGTTTATTAACTGGTGCTTATCCAGGTTAGGCTTCTACCCTCCCAAAGAGGCTGAGAGACAGGGGCCCTACCTTCAGGCATCGGCTGGAACAAACAGTAAATTCTTCTGCAGCCTTAAGTTTTCTCAGGCAGGTGCTTTAAGGGGGTCAAGGGTCATTGCAAGGATCTGGTCTTGAGCTGTTAGAAACGATGTTAGCATTTGTTTAAGTCTTTATAGGTCTAGATTGAAAGGGTTTAGAGACACCTGGCTAGAGTTTGGTCAAGGAGAGAATCTTTTTTAGTCATATGGTAATTCTATATTTAACTTTTTGAAGAACCCTGGTTATCTTTGTGTGCCTTTTGAAATACATGTGAATATATTTCTATTCCAAAAATTAATAATAAAAGGTGCATTAATGTAGACGTCATATATAGGCATATAACCAAGAAGAATTACTATCTAGAATTTATAGAGAGGTTCCACAAATCCATATGAAAAAGACAATAAACCCCACAGAAAAAGTGAAGACAGGACAAAAGACAATTCCTCAAAGAAGAAGAAAGAAAAACTGCCAATGAAAATAACGAGATAACACTTCACATCCATCAGATTGGCAAAGATAAGTCTGGTAATATCAAATGTGAGACTATGGGGCAATAAGGGCCCTCTTACATTGGGTCAGAGAGTAAACTGGAAAAACCAATGTGGAGACCGTTTGGCAATTTCTAGTGGAGGTGATAACACAATATCATTTATACACTTTTAAAAAAATGTTTATTTACTTTTGAGAGAGAGAGACAGAGCTCGAGCAGAGGAGGGGCAGAGAGAGAGACACAGAATCCAAAGCAGGCTCCAGGCTCTGAGCCATCAGCACAGAGCTCGAACTCACAAACCATGAGATCATGAACTGAGCTGCAGTTGGACACTTAGTGGACTGAGCCACCCAGGTGCCCCTCCACTTATAGACTTACACCCAAATTCTCCCACATTTGCACAAGAAGGTATACAGAAGTATGTTTATTGCAACATTATTTTATATAGCAATAAGGTGGAAATTATTTTTTTTAATAAATGTCTGGTAGGTCTACGTGGTTTATGCCATTTTTTTTAAGTTTATTTATTTTTGACAGAGAGAGAGAGAGAGAGAGAGAGAGAGAGAGAGAGAGAGAATGAGTGGGGGAGGGGCAGAGAGAGGGAGACACAGAATCCGAAACAGGCTCCAGGCTCTGAGCTGTCAGCACAGAGCCCAATGCGGGGCTCAAACTCACGGATCGTGAGATCGTGACCTGAACCAAAGTCGAACGCTCAACTGACTGAGCCACTCAGGCGCCCCAATAAGGTGGAAATAACTTTAATATCCATAAGCGAAACAATGATACATGATCTGTGATATATTTGTAAAATTGAATATTATACTGCTGTGCTGTTCAATATGGTAGCCACAAGCCACATGGGACTCTTTACATTTAAATTTAAAAATTATAGGGGCGCCTGGGTGGCTCAGTCGGTTGGGCAACCGACTTCGGCTCAGGTCGTGATCTAGTGGTCTGTGAGTTCGAGCCCCGCGTCCGGCTCTGTGCTGACAGCTCAGAGCCTGGAGCCTGTTTCGGATTCTGTGTCTCCCTCTCTCTCTGACCTTCCCCCATTCATGCTCTGTCTCTCTCTGTCTCTAAAATGAATAAACATTAAAAAAAATTTAAAAAAATAATAAAGTTTTAAATTTAAAAATTATAAATTTAAATTGATTCAAATGAATTCTATGTTTTAAATTTCAAAGTTTGAATTCAGTTCCTCAATCACATTAGCTGCATTCAGATGCTTCAAGTGCTCAGTAGTGGTACCATATTGGACAGTGCAGATATAGAACATTTCCATCACTGCAGAAAGTTCTACTGGACAGCACTGTTATGGAACAGATAAAATGAGTCATCTGGGTCGACATGTTTCAAAATATATAAATCTCAAAAATATAAGGTTGATAGGAAAAAGCAGGCAAGCTGCACAAGGACACCTAGAGTGTCCCATTTAAATGCCCTCCCATTTAATACACACTCCCACTTAAATAGTTTGGAAATTAAAAACATTCATTGCCTTCAGAGACGGGAAGTGTGTGGTGAGGGATGAAGTGGTTGGTAGACTTTTAACATACATCCTTTGCCTCTCTTAAATTTTGAATCATGCAATTATATCATCTATTCAAATATAGCAAAATAAATTCTGGCCCCAACCAGTTCAAGAAAAATGCTCAAGGCACCTACAGCCTGTTTGGACTTTGGCAAAACCATATTTATGGGTTTCTTGTTGAAACCTATCCACCAGATTATCTTAAAAAAGAAACCTGTGTTTCCTTTCTGTGATATTTTACAATTGCCACAGAATGCAAAAAAAAATATTTGCACTGAAACGTCTCCAGCAAGACCTTGCTCAATCCTCTGTTATGTTTCACGTGAAAATGAAAACCTGTGATCAAAAAAGTTTTGAAATCACTTGTAAATAAAATGTGATGTGAAGATGAAACTAAACTGTAATGTGTTAGCAACTAAGTAAATCCAGTTTGAACACGTTAAAATGCTGTATGTTCTCACAAACCCATAAAAATACAGTAATGGTACAAAATAATTTGCGGGCCTGGCAATCATCACATTCAGGCTAGAGGTTACCTCTGAGGAGAGAGGAGGGCTGTCTCGAAGGAGTACACAGGGGCATCAACTGAGTCTGTAGTATTTTACTTATTTAAAAAAAAAAACAGGACAAATAGTTAGTGTTGAATAAGGGGGTGGTGATTCCGTGAGGTTCACTATGGCTGTGCTATGTGGTTTTCTACTTATTTCTTGTTTTTTTTTTTAATTTTTTTTCAATGTTCATTTATTTTTTGAGAGAGAGAGAGATAGACAGAGTGTGAGCAGGGGAGGGGCAGAGAGAGAGGGACACACGGAATCCGAAGCAGGTTCCAGGTTCTGAGCTATCAGCACAAAGCCTGACGCAGGGCTCGAACTCACAAACTGTGAGATCATGACCTGAGCTAAAGTCAGACGCTCAACCGACTAAGCCACCCAGGCGTCCCCTCCCCCCGCCTTTTTAAACACTATAAACGCTTTATTAATCGCAAACCACCCCTGTGGGCCAAGTGGTCCTCCCAGACATCCAGGACCCAGCCACAAGTTCAGCGCAGCCTCTCGCTCTTTCAGGGTGAGCACTTGGCCCTGGCGCCCAAGGCCTCTCACCTTGTGGAGGGTGGAACTGCTCCTGCGATCCGTGACCTCCACGTGCACCTGCGTGCACTGTCCACGGGAGCCGGTGCCACCCAGCACGTTGCCGAGCCTGGCCAGCTCGATAGGCTGAGCGGGGCTGGCCTCCGGGGTGGCGGCGCGGCGGCTGTCAGACGGAGAGCTCCTCATTTTGAAAGAGAAAGGAAGGGAAGGGAGAAAAAATCATTTTAAGCTTTAAATGGGAAGGCCTGGATGTGAGGGAGCACATTGCACTTCTGAGAAATTAAAAAACGCTTTGTAGCCGGATTTGCCCTGGAGACGTCTGGCCACGCGGGCATGGGCAGCACACTGGACCATTTAAGCCGTGGTGGCAGAAAAACATAGGGAAGGGCTTCTTTATAAAGCAAATATAAGATCAGATATGAATTTTTCTTTGAAGAAGGGAAGCCTCTTTTTAATTAGCCAAGGGCTCACTAGATTTGGAAAACATCAAAAAGCTAAATACAATTCTCAAGGTGAATGCATTTTACATTGCACTTACTGCTCTCAAGATTCCGGCATCCAAAGGGAAGAAAATGCGTACCATTGTACATGCTGTGCTGAGTATATCACATCTGTGATCTCTTAATTTTTGTCATTGCCTCTCTTATCTGCTCGTCTATCTGTACTCCTCACTGGGGTGAGTACTTCAAAAAAGGCAGGGACCATGTCTGTCCTGTTCACTGCTGTGTGCCCAGCGTCCCACACAGGGCCCCTGGCTCCATGCTGTAAAAAAGTATTCTCTTGGGGCGCCTGGGTGGCTCAGTCGGTTAAGCGGCAGACTTCGGCTCAGGTCATGATCTCACAGTCCGTGAGTTCGAGCCCCGCATCGGGCTCTGTGCTGACAGCTCAGAGCCTGGAGCCTGTTTCACATTCTGTGTCTCCCTCTCTGACCCTCCCCCGTTCATGCTCTGTCTCTCTCTGTCTCAAATAAATAAACGTTAAAAAAATTTTTTAAAAAGTATTCTCTTTTTGTTTTGTTTTGTTTTAGTTGTTGAGTCAACATCTTTCTTCTTGGTCATTTGTTTTAAACTTATTAAATAAACCAAAAGAACTGTTCAGTGTGTTATACAAACACGTGTACAGGCATGTATGACTGAAATCAACCATCTAACAATAGAAAATGTCAATGTTTGGAGCCCATCAATGCTTGGGGATTCTGGGCCATTTTCCCGTATGGAAAACAGGCTTAGCATCTCCATCTCCAACAGACGCATGTTGTCTCCTGTGATAAGTAAGGAGTGAAATGGTCCTTCCAAGTTCATAGCGCATGTTTGCTGCAAGTGCTGGCTGCAATTTTCTGGTCCTTAGCTCCAACCCTGGCTAAGCTAACACAGTGTCTCCTTGGTGGCTGCTGATTCTTCTCATATTCTTTGATTCTGAACAATCTCCAGAAGTTGCTGGGCTGCTGGATATTCATTCATACACCAAGGAGGTTTGTAAGTCTTCCTTCGATTAGATGTTCCAAAGACTACTCCTTTATTTCAATATCTAGTAAGCACGACGCATGTGTGCCATTTTGTCTGTTCTTCACTTTGTCAAAAAAGCTTTCCAGTGTCCAAGTGCCTGTCCGGGAAACGATAGAACCTGGCTCTCCCAATTTATACAACTGTAAACCTAACTACAAAACAGCAGCCTAAGCATCTATTATGAGAGCATTTTGAATAACTCGATGAGAGATTCCCAGTTTTGTTGCTCTCAGAATGAGATCACTGTGTGTTGTAGCCCCAAATGGATCATCAACCACAGGGAATCACTGATCTCAGCATCCTTCAAAATATTATCTGCTTCTTGTTCCACTTCTTCTCTATAAGCAAGAATCAATTTTCTTCCATAAAACTCTTCCAGGGCCTTTCTTCCCTACTGTCAGGACTCAGGCATAGGCTTCCAGATACACTCAGCTGCAGCGTCTTACAACTTCCAGGCCCTTGGGTGTTGATGATTCTTGGCATCTCCCAGGCCCAAGCTAATCAGGTAACACATTTCAAAATCCAGGGGGAGGGAGACCACTAACTGTTGCCTTTCCAAAGAAGCAGTTACTGATGGGAGCGCTTCTTACACTGAATTTGTATTCTGGATAAAAAATGAAGCAAAATGTTATTAAGGGTAGTAGCACCTTTTTTTTTTTCTTTTATGACTAATTTTTTCTGAGGAGCACTGACCAAAGAAAAGAAGATGATTCCTTAGATCTAAAGGGTGTATCTTCCCTGGATCGTTGACATTGCTTTTCAGTGTGATAATGGACCTTACTCAGGGAGTGGCTGTCTCTTGGGAGGCTTACCCCTGCAGATGGAGGGTGAGTGATGCCTCCTTGGCAATGGGGACTGGAGACTGGAGAGGGAGGTCTTCGTATCTCCAGGGAGGGATTGTATGCATTCACTCCCTTTTTATTGACCAACTTGCATTTCCCATCAAAGAAATGACAGTAAAATATAGAAAGCCACATTTCTTTCATCTAACTCAACCTCTGGCCTACTTAAGTGACCAGTTATTTCCCAGTCTGGATATGAAAATTTCCTTTATGAGAAACTCTCTAGGACGTTCATTGAATACGGTTTATAGTAGTGGAATTTTGTGATCTGGACACATGGTTAAAAAGAACATTCCCGTAGCAGCGTGAGGTGAAACCTGGATGATGCCTGGCCTCTGAAGATTCCCTCATGCCCAATGTCCCGTGGGCATTCTCATCCCCAATCTCATTTCCCCTCCTCTTCCAAATCTGTGCTGTTAGCTGTGTTTGGATAGTCTGGGAGAGTAGGGAGAAAGATGAGATGGCCAGAGAGAATCCAGCCATCTGTTTGTAGTTAATGTCAGGAGCTCTCTTATCTTTTTGAGAACTGGAAAGTCACCGGAGAAATAGTTACCACGTGGACTAAAAATCTCTATTAGTTTTTGGGTAGAAAAATGCAAACAGGAATTTTCCAATGTTCCCCATCCAATCTTTGTGTCCACAGAAACATCTCAACATTTCAGTGGATCCTTGGGGGGCCTGGGGGGCAGATTTAATTCTCAGTCTCAGGGAAATCTTTTTAAAAGAATTTTTCATACCTAGGTATTATAGCCATGTTATATGACATTTGAAAATGTAGTGAAAAGTTTTGCATTTTGATTATTTTTCCTCACTCTTTTTCTTATGCATCCTCTTTTTTCCAAAACGCAATTTTGAATGTAGTGTATATACAAGTCCCCCCAGGGGGGGCAGACTTCTTCACTCACCTTAAATCATAAATGCTCTCCTTTGTGGAGGATCCAGATGAAGTGATGTGTTTCTGAAAGCAAATGTGCTATAATACCTTTTTTTTTTTTTTACTTGAATAACTAACAAGGAGGGATACTCTAGATTTGGAATCTAACTTGGCAAGATAATATGCAGATTTGATTAATTGTAACAAAATCAGCAAGGTCTCAAACAGGAGGCTATCAATATAAGGTGAATGTACAAATGTAATTTCACATAACAAATATAGTTTCAACATGAAGTAAACAAACACAGTTTGCTATAATAAATAGTCTTGACAAATGCAATTTCCTTTCATAAAAAGCCTATCATCAAAGCCTTCAATTGTAGGTTATAATTTCTGGAGTTAGAAATAGCCTATCCCAGAGGCTGCCTGATTTTATCCCACTTTTTAAAATGAAACGGAAAAGTAAATAAATAAATAATAAAATGAGGGGTGCCTGGGTGGCTTAGTTGGTTGAGTGTCAGACTCTTGATTTCGGCTCAGGTCATGATCTCACGGTTCATGAATCAAGCCCCACATAGGGCTCTGGCTGACAGTGCGGAGCCTGCTTGGGATTCTCTCTCTCTCTCTCTCTGCCCCTCCCCTCTCTCAAAAATACATAAACTTTAAAAAATAAATTAAAAACATAAAATAAAATGGTAGTTACACTTTAACTAGAAACAGAGCATGCCAAAAATAATTTTGGAAAAGCTTCTTCCCCTTGGCCAAATGTTGGCCCATTGTACTTGATACATACTGTCTGTACCTATATCTGTACCTGTACCCATACTTGTACCTGTACCTGTACCTATAACCTGTACCTAAGCTGCACTGAAAGACTTCATGTCAATGAAATTCTTTTCTTGCAACACTTCCCGTAAGATATCACTGTCACTTGTAACAGTGACAAGTGATTTGAACCAAGGTTGAATTATGGTCTTTTAAAATGTATCATTTATTTTTTTAATTTTTTTAATTTTATTTTTTATTTTCTAAAATTTACGTCCAAATTAGTTAGCATATAGTGCAACAATGATTTCAGGAGTAGATTCCTTAGTGCCCCTGACCCATTTAGCCCATCCCCCCTCCCACAACCCCTCCCGTAACCCTCAGTTTGTTCTCCATATTTATGAGTCTCTTCTGTTTTGTCCCCCTCCCTGTTTTTTATATTATTTCCCTTCCCTTATGTTCATCTGTTTTGTCTCTTAAAGTCCTCATATGAGTGAAGTCATATGATTTTTGTCTTTCTTTGACTAATTTCACTTAGCATAATACCCTCCAGTTCCATTCACGCAGTTGCAAATGGCAAGATTTCATTCTTTTTCATTGCTGAGTCATACTCCATTGTGTGTGTGTGTGTGTGTGTGTGTGTGTGTGTGTGTGTGTATATATATATATATATATGTATATATCTCACATTTTATTTATCCATTCATCCATCGATGGATATTTGGGCTCTTTCCATACTTTGCCTATTGTTGAAAGTGCTGCTATCAACATGGGGGTGCATGTGTCCCTTCAAAACAGCCCACCTGTATCCTGTGGATAAATGCCTAGTAGTAAAATTGCAGGGTCGTAGGGTAGTTCTATTTTTAGTTTTTTTGAGGAACCTCCATACTGTTTTCCGGAGTGGCTGCACCAGCTTGCATTCCCACAAATGTATCATTTGTTTTTATGCCACACTTGTTACTGTAGAGTCTCCAGAATCACTACTCACAGTGGCTGCATGATGTTCCACATGTTCTCAAATGCTTTTCTTCCTTAGAGTTCATCTCATTTTACAGTTGTACACTGAATGGTATGGCTGTGTGTTTAAGGTGAGTCTCTTCAATTGACTCTAAGTTCCCTGAGGGCAGGGCTAGGTGAGTTAGGGCTCAGGATTGAATCACCAGCAGCAGCACACATAGAAGGCACACTGTCCCTAATAAGTATACTATATGTATGTGTGTGTGTGTGTGTGTGTGTATACATACATACACACACACACATATATATGTATATATGTGTTATTATCAATATTTGTAAATTAAATTTGCATCATAGTTTTGTCATCTTCTGTTTAATAATTATCCACTAGTGGAAACTTTGGTTGTTTACAGCACTTTACTTTTGTAAATTTTTGTGCGCATTTTTTATTATTTCCTTAAACCAAATTCTTAAATTGGAATATTACTTTAAGAGGTGTCAGTACTGGGGCACCTGGTGGCTCGGTCGGTTAAGCGTCCAACTTCGGCTCAGGTCACGATCTCACGGTTTGTGGGTTCAAGCCCCGCATCGGACTCTGTGCTTACAGCTCGGAGCCTGGAGCCTGCTTCGGATTCTGTGTCTCCCCCACCCCTCAAAAATAAATAAACATTAAGAAAAACAAAAAGAGATGTTGGCACTTTCAAGTTTCCTAAACTTCTAGAAAAGAAGTACCAATAATGTATGGGAGTACCAATCTGACAGGGAGGCATATTTCGTTTTTCTCATTTTCTTTTCATCTTATTGTGTAATGCATTCGTGCGGTACAAAATGTGAAAGTACGCCCCGTGCCCTGGCACACCTTGAATTGCCCGGTCTTCATGCCATCTTGGGCTTCACTTCCTACACAGCCTCGACAATATTAGAGGTTTTTCTCCCATTCCAAATACTTCTTTCCCTGGGGGACAAAAGGCTGATAGTGCACCTCAGACCTAATGGTAGTTATGTTCTTCTCCCGTGGGCTACTCAAATCTTGGTGCCTGAAGAAACACCCATGATTGTCACTTGTGGATTTGGGGCAAGTGGCCTGGAATAGGGCTCCTCTTCTGCTGTGTTCCCAGAAGGTGAGCTTGTGGAGGCCCCTGGAGAGCTTCTCTGCACCCTTTCCCCTAGAGACTGTAGACAAGGATCTGGGAGTCACCGCAGTGCCGGGACACTGTGGGAAAAACTGGAGCCCTCCTTCTCCAGAATAGACCACAGGCCTACTCCTTGCCATGACTTACTCTGTGGTGATGAGTGGGTCTCTACCTCACAGGACCGGTATCTATCTATGCCTTGGTTGTGTTACCAAATAAAACCCTGGGATAAAGGGAGAATAACTTTAGGGGAAATCAATCACCTCTGGCTGGGTCCTCTCAGACCCACAAAGCTCGACCCATCCTTTGGGACCTCAGCTCCTGGCCTGTTACCACATCTCCACTCCTTCGAGATGGAAGCTACTTTTTCTGCGTGCTTACTTTATCTCGCTGCTCACACAGCTGAGATGAGAGCTTCCCCTGGAAATCTTTCTCCAACTCCTCACTTCTGAGAAAGGTGATCCAACAGCACTTGTCTTCCTTCTACCATATGCTAATATTTTGTTGTCTGTCTCCCCTTTACTCCCCAACTTGTAGCTCTGATAGGAAAGAGACTGTGTGTGTCTCCTTCATCAAAGCCTAGCAGAGTATACATGGTATGAGTGGGCACTTCAAAAATGTTGAATGAATTGTACTTGAAAGCCGAATGGCCTATTAAAGCTTTTCATAATAGTTCGGAGAAATAAAATTCACCTTTTAAAATGTACAAATCAGGGGTGCCTAGGTGGCTCAGCCAATTAAGCGTCCGACTTAGGCTCAGTTCATGATCTCACAGTTTGTGAGTTCCAGCCCCGCGTCGGGCTCTGTGCTGACAGCTCGGAGCCTGGAACCTGCTTCAGATTCTGTGTCTCCCTCTCTCTCTGCCCCTCCTCCACTTGCACTATGTTTGTCTGTCTGTCTGTCTGTCTCTAAAAAAATGAATAAACATTAACAAAATTAAAACGTACAAACCAGTGGTTTTTAGTATAGTCACAGAACTGCTGGATTGTCACCCTACTCTGAGACCAAGGGGGCTGAGGACCAAAGCAGTGACAACAAATTTTGTGGGAGAGGGTAACAGAGGCAGAATACGTGCAAGGGTGAGGGGCTAAGTAACACACCTTCCAGGAAGGCGAACACAAGAATTTGCTGGGGTAGGATGGGGGGTGTGTGAAGGGTTGACATCTTTTAGACATAATCAAGGCTAACTTTACAGCCCACCTTGCCATCTGTGGAGAGATCTGCAAAGGGCGAGACAAGCCAGAAAGGGAAGCAGGGGGAGAAAGGGATGAGGGATTCAGGAATGTGATTTGCAAGGTAAGAAAAACTCCTCAGCTTGCAGGAGGAAATCTCTGGGGAGGAGTAAAGGCCCACCAAGGGCTGTCCCACTCAGTCTGCTCCTGAGATGGGCAGATGGGTGAGACTGTACCAGGACTGGGCATAGAGAACTCTTATCATCCCCCTTGGCCCCACACTGAGGTCATGGAGAGAACGGACATCTTTACAATATCAGGTCGTTCTTCTAAGTGCACAGTATCTCTCTCCATTAATTTCGATTTTCTTTAATATCTTTCAGTAAAGCCTTATCATTTTATCTACAAAGGGCCTGTACACCTATTGTTAAATTTATTCTCAAGTACTTTATATTTTGGTTGCTATTGCAAATCATATATTTTTATTAAAATTTTTATTGCAACCTATACACTGAATCTATAAACTATAAAAAGTTTATGAAAAAAATTGAAGAAGACACAAAAAAATGGAAAAAGATTCCATGATCCTTGGATAGAACAAATATTGTTAAAATGTCAATACTCCCCAAAGCAATCTACATATTCAATGCAATCCGTACTAAAATAACACCAGCATTCTTCACAGAGCTAGAACAAACAATACTAAAATTTGTATGGAATCAGGAAAGACCCTGAATAGCCAAAGCAATCTTGAAAAAGAAGACCAAAGCAGGAGGCATCACAATCCCGGACTTCAAGCTGTATTACAAACCTGTAATCATCAAGGCAGTATGGTACTGGCACAAGAACAGACACTCAGATCAATGGAACAGAATAGAGAACCCAGAAAATGGACCCGCAAATATATGGCCAACTAATCTTTGACAAAGCAGGAAAGAATATCCAATGGAATAAAGACAGTCTCTTCAGCAAGTGGTGCTGGGAAAACTAGACAGCGACATGCAGAAAAATGAACCTGGACCACTTTCTTTTTTAAATTTTTTTAAATGTTTATTTATTTTTGAGAGAAAGAGACAGAACGTGAGGGGGAGTGGGACAGAGAGAGAGGGAGACACAGAATTGGAAGCAGGCTCCAGGCTCTCAGCTGTCAGAACAGAACCCCATGTGGGGCTCGAACTCACAGACAGCGAGATCATGACCTGAGCTGAAGTCGGACACTCAACTGACTGAGCCACCCAGGCGCCCCAATGTTTATTTATTTTTGACAGAGAGAGACAAACAGAGCATGAGTCAAGGAGGGGCAGAGAGAGAGGGAGACACAGAATCTGAAGTAGGTTCCAGGCTCTGAGCTGTCCGCACAGAACTTGACGGGGGCTTGAACTCACAGACAGCGAGATCATGACCTGAGCTGAAGTCAGACACCCAACAGACTGAGCCACCCAGGCGCCCCGAACTTGGACCACTTTCTTACACCATACACAAAAATAAACTCAAAATGGATGAAAGACCTAAATGTAAGATAGGAAGGCATCAAAATCCTTGAGGAGAAAGCAGGCAAAAACCTCTTTGACTTGGGCCACAGCAACTTCTTACTCAACATGTCTCCAGAGGCAAGGGAAACAATAGCAAAAATGAACTATTGGGACCTCATCAACATAAAAAGCTTCTGCACAGCGAAGGAAACAATCAGCAAAACTAAAAGGCAACCGACGGAATGGGAGAAGATACTTGCAAAGAAATATCAGATAAAGGGTTAGTATCCCAAATCTATAAAGAACTTATCAACACCCAAAAAATAATTCTGTGAAGAAATGGGCAAAAGACATGAATAGACACTTCTCCAAAGAAGACATCCAGATGGCCAACTGACACATGAAAAAATGCTCAACATCGCTCATCATCAAGGAAATACAAATCAAAACCACAATGAGATACCACCTCACACCTGTCAGAATGGCGAACATTAACAACTCAGGCAACAACAGATGTTGGCAAGGATGCAGAGAAAGAGGATCTCTTTTGCATTGTTGGTGGGAATGCAAACTGGTGCAGCTACTCTGGAAAACAGTATGGAGGTTCCTCAAAAAACTAAAAATAGAACTACCCTATGACCCAGCAATTGCACTACTAGGCATTTCTCCAAGGGATATAGGTATGCTGTTTCGAAGGGGCACACGCTTCCCAATGTTTATCTCAGCACTATCAACAATAGCCCATGTATGGAGAGAGCCCAAATGTCCATCGAGGGATGAATGGATAAAGAAGATGTGGTATATCTATACAATGGAGTATTACTTGGCAATCAAAAAGAATGAAATCTTGCCATTTGCAGCTATATGGATGGAACTAGAAGGTATTATTCTAAGTGAAAGTAGTCAGTCAGAGAAAGACAAATATATGATTTCACTCATATGAGGATTTTAAGACACAGATTAACACAAGGGAAGGGAAGCAAAAATAATGTAAAAACAGGGAGGGGGACAAAATATAAGAGACTCTTAAATATGGAGAACAAACAGAGGGTTTCTGGAGGGGTTGTGGGAGGGGGGATGGGCTAAATGGGTAAGGGACATTAAGGAATCTACTCCTGAAATCATTGTTGCACTAGATGCTAACTAACTTGCATGTAAATTAAAAAACAACAACAACAACAATTACCCATAAAAACTTTTGAGACAAAAAAATAAAATTTTTATTGCAACCAAACATAAAGTGAATAGGGGCGCCTGGGTGGCTTGGTTGGTTAAGCGTCCGACTTTGGCTCAGGTCTCACGGTCCGTGAGTTCGAGCCCTGTGTCGGGCTCTGTGCTGACAGCTCAGAGCCTGGAGCCCGTTTCAGATTCTGTGTCTCCCTCTCTCTCTGCCCCTCCCCTGTTCATGCTCTGTCTCTCTCTGTCTCAAAAATAAACGTTAAAAAAAAGTTTTTTTAAGAAACAAACATAAAGTGAATAAATAAAGTGTACAGCTTGACTTATATATGTATGTGTTCATGTAACCAAATGGCATATTTTTATTGAAAAAATATTTTTCTGTGCAATATCTAAGTAATTTCTGAAAGTCACTAGAGAAATGGGCATTGTGAGTAAAGTGTTGTTTTGAATGTAATTTTTTTTAAGTTTATTCATTTATTTTGAAGGGGGTGCAGAGAGAGAGGGAGAGAGAGAATCCTAGGCGGAGATTTGACGTGTGGGCTCAATCTCAGGAACAGTGAGATCATGACTTGAGCTGGATGAAAAAGGAGGCTGATGCTTAACTAACTGAGCCACCCTGGTGTTTCTCACCTTAGCAGAAATGCTTTCAACATTGCATCATTACTGTGATGTGTGCTGTAGGGTTTTTGAAGATATCCTTCATCAGGTTATGGGGTGTTCTTTTGTATCAATAGATGCTGAATGTTTTGAGTAGTTTTTATGCATCAATTGACATGAATAAACTGCTTCCCCTTTAAAGTATGCGTCCATATTTCTCCTAGTCTAACATTAATTTTTGAGAAATGCCTTTTGCTGTATGTTTCTTTTCAATTCTCCCTCTTTACCCATCCATTACATGTTGGTGTCCTTGGGGCCCCTGGGTGGCTCAGTCAGTTGAGTGGCTGACTTTGGCTCAGGTCATGATCCTCTGTCCCCTTCTCTCTCTGGCCCTCCCCCACTTGTGCACTCTCTCTCAAAAATAAACATTAAAAAAATAAGAAGTCTTGGTCTCCTTGTTTCCTCCATCACTCCTCTCTCTTTTCAAGCTCCTGCTTTTTGTAGGTTTCCTAGGCTGTTAAAGATTGGGGGATGACAACAGGGTTTTCAGACATTTTGTCTCCTCACAGTCTGCTCTCTCCACAAGCAGGTTGAATTCAAGTTAAAACAGTGCCTTAGAAGATAGGTGGCTTATGTTCCAGTTCTCTTGATTCCCCAAAATGCACCAAGACATATTTCCCTGTGCCTTTCAGTCTCATCAAATTTCCTGTCCTGCCTATCTCCAGGTTCGTTGGGAACTCAGATGAATACACGCTGTAGAATCACTGCAAATTACTCACAGGTAAGGTTTGGTTGTTCTCGACACAAAGGTTGTTAGAGGTAGTGTGAGGTAACGGATAGCTTGGACTTTGAAGCTAAAGGAATCTAGATCCACTCCTAATCAGCAGTATGACCTTGAACTTGTTACTTAACCTTCCTAAGCCTCGCCTCCTTCGTCCAGCTTGCAGATAAGAGATGCAAAAACGGTTGACACATAGTAAGAGCTCAATGAATTTAGCGATTATTAAGAGACAATGCACGTGCAGACAGCCTGAAAAGCATAAAATACTCCATAATGTAAGCAGTATGCCCTCTGTGGGTTCGAGGCTCCTAAGCCAGCTCCAGTATTAGCGCCCAGGTACCGAGGAGGTAGGGTGAAGAGGGGGACTGCAGAGAAAACTACTCTGAACCTCGAATCCCCACCGTCGGGCTCCCATGGAGCGCCAAGTTGCACCCACGGTCCCTAAGCTTGGTGAAAAATGACAAAAATGACTGGGGAAGGGGCAGACGCAGCCACCCTCACATTCGCGGGAGGGATCCAGCTCCCACTCGAAAACGCCGCGCAACCAACCGCAATCACAACCATCCAGTAGGGGTTAACTAGTGCGCTCCCTGCTGCAGTCGCTAGGGGGAGCTCTTCTCGTCCCTCGCCCTAAACGGGTCCTCGTTTGCGCACGCGTGATTCCTTCCCTCCAGCGGTTTGCCCCCACACCAGCTACGTTCGAGCGGCGCGTTCCAGGCATTTTCCGACTTAAAGCCCTGCGGCTACGGGCCGACCGGAAGCCCAGAGGAACTACTGCTAGAGGAGGGGTGGGTAAGAGAGGTGGAAGTGGAGCCGGAAGCGTGACTAACCAGGCGGCCTCCCCAGGCCTGCGAAGCAGGAAGGACAAGGTGCCGACTTGGCGGGGTGTGGCCTCGGGAGGCGGAGGGCGCTGCGATTGGCCCTCGGCTGTGGCGACGGCGACGATTGGCTCCTGAGTGCGGAGGGAGGTGAGAAGGGTAGCGGCGGTTGGAATTCAAAAGTGGCGGGTGTGGCGCTAGGCTGGTAATCGCTGGAGTTCGGAGCGCGCGTCCCTTGTGTCGAGAGCTGGCGAGAGAACGTGGGTCCCAGGAGTCCCAGCGCCCTGTCCTCTTCTATTGTGGTCCCCTGGCGCGTGCGGCACGGTGCTGGACATGGAGCCGCAGGTGAGTAAGAGCCGCCTTGGATCTCCTGCCCCCGATGCTGACGAGCCCCTGGCTCCCGGCCGGCCTTGGTCCTGCCGGCTTGGAAGGCGAAGGTCCGCGCGTCCCCACGCATTGGAAAGGGGTGAGGGAGGGAGAAGGCAGGGAGCAGCCACAGAAAGTCTGAGTGCACGTCTGCCTGCCCTCCTCCAATTTCAGGGAGTCTCAAAACACCTTTCCTCGCTTTCGTGTCTCCAGGATTTCCCGTTTCGAATTCTCAGGATTGTCTGACTGGTACCCACTTCTCCATTCGTACCGACGATTGCAGTCCGTGATTGAGAAGGCAGAGTCCTGAGATTCCGTTTACCTCTGGGGAAATGGTGCCTGAGGCCAAATCCCTGCTGGTGTTCTTTCCTGTCCTCTCCTGGTTGCCTTCGCTTCGGAGTGTAGAAAGGGGATAGAGGGAATGGGGTAATCTGAACTGAAGGACTCCTTATTCTCTTTCCTTCCCCAGATTTTACAGCGATCTCTGCCCCTGAGGCTGGTTGACTTAGTTTCTTCTCTTATCAGTGCCACTGCACCCCACAACCATCTGCAGCCTCCCCTGTCCAGTGGAGAAAGATGTGTGACAGCCAGAGTGTACTGACTTTTGGTGCCAGAAAAAGGCTCCTCCTTGGATGCTCTGTTTGTTAGTGTTTCACATTCAGATTTTTCCAGAGTCAAGTTTCAATCTGAAGAGATACTCTTTGTGTCCTGACAACTAAAGAGCAGAGCAGTATGATGTGACAGCGAAAAATAGTAGAAGCCTTCTCATATGTATGCGTAGAATATTTACTGAGCACCTATTATGTACCATGCCCAGTTGTAGATACTTGGGATGCAGCAATAAACAAGACAAATCCCTGTCATCTCTATAGATGTTGTTCTATGGAAAGCTGTTATTTTATGGGGAGACAGGAAATATGTCATAAGTTATATAACTCTCTTAGAAAGTGATAAGTGCTGGGGGCACCTGGATGACTCAGTCAGTTAAGCATCCAGACTCTTGATTTTGGCTCAGGTCATGATCTCATGGTTTGTGGGATCAAGCCCCATGTGGGGCTTGGGGTTTTCTCTCTCTCTCTTTCTGCCCCTCTCCCCGACTTTTGCACGTGCACGCTCTCTCTCAAAGATAAACAAACTTTTAAAAAAGTGTTAAATTCAATGGAGAAAAGGAAAAATCTGAGCAGATTAAGAGGGAGGAGGGGAGGCCAACTGTCAGGATGGAGTATTAAATAGAATGGTCTTGGTAAGCTCCATTATTAAGAAGGTGAGCCTTGAATAAAGGCTTTGAAGGAGGTGAGGGACAAAGGCTAGTGGATATTGAAGGAAGAGCAATCCAGGCCGAGGAAATCTACTAGAGCCAAGTCCTAAAGAATTGTAAAACAAAGCTAAAATGGAGTGAGCGAGGGGGCAAGTTGTTGGAAGGGAAGTCAGATAATGGAGAGTGGGATTGTTGACCCCACTGCTTCTTGTAGGAACCATTGTGAGGGCTTTGACTTTTACTCTGAGAGAGATGGGAAATCATTGGATGATTTTAAGCAGAGATAAGATCTGTGTTACATTTTAAGAGGGTCACTGGCTGCCACATTGAGCGTAGAGGTAGGGGGTCAGGATAGAAACAAGGAGAACTGTGAGGAATACAGCAGCTTTTCTCAACTTCTGTACTACTGACATTTTTACTGTGGGGGCTGTCCTGTACATCGTCTGACGTTCTCAGTGTTCCTGGCCTCTACCCACTAGATGTTGGTAGCAGCTCCCACCTAATCAATGACAAATTGTCTCCAGACGTTGCCAAATGTCCTGTCGGGAGTAAAATCACCCCCAGTTGATAACCAGTGGCAAGTGATAACCTGAGAGATAATGGTAACATGGATCAGGGTAGTAGCAGTGGAAAGAGTAACACATGGTCAGATTCTGTCATCCTTTGCTGGCATTAGATATGGAATGTAATAAAATGGGAGGCCTTGGGGTTTTTTGGCTTGAACAACTGGAAGATGTAATTATATTGACTAAGATGGACAAAGCTGTAAGAGGAGTGAGTTTGAAGGGGGTTTGGATGTTAGGAGGTGAGTTTGGATGTAAGTTTGGCATATTTATTAGACTTCAAGTGGACACATTGAGGAGACAGTTGCATAGAAGTTCAGGAGCAAGGTCTGGGCTGGAGATATAAATCTAGGAGTGGTCAGTATATGGATGGTATTTAAAGCCGTGAGAGTGGACGGGAATGTGGATAGAGAATAGAAAGACCACCATTAAAGTTTGTAGAGATGAGGAGAACCTTCCATGAGAGATGGGGAACCCAAGAGAGGATGGTCTCCTGGAAGCTAAATGAAGGAAGTGTATTAAGGAAGAGGGAGTGAGTAGTTGTATCAAATGCTGCTGATGGGTCAAGGAAAGGGAAGATGCAGAGTTGACTTAGCAACATGAGGAGAGTGACCTTGGGACCTTGAGGAAAGTGGTTCTGGTGAAATGGGGAGAGTGAAGGCCTGATTGGGATAGGTTTAGGAGAGAATCTGGACATAGTGAATGCTACGTAGATAGCACTTTTGAGTTTTGCTGCAAAGGGCAACAAAGAAAATACTAGCAGGGAAACTCTTTACAACAATAGCATGTGTTGTAGCAGGTAGGAATGATCCAGTGGAGTGAAAAGCCGATGGTGTAGAGGAGAAAAGGAAGGATTGGTAGGGCTCTTACTTAGTAGATGAGGAGAGTAGGATCTGATGTGCACGTTGAGGGGAAACATTTCTCTTATGCTTCTCATTGTGGAAAGTTGGGAGTCATTGTGCCTGGCTTTATATTATGGACAGAAGAAAAATAAACACTAAACTCTTTAGAGTTTTCCTTAATAAATAAACCTTTGAATACATTTTTCAGAGCCCACACAAATTCCGGGGAGTTAGGTCTTTAGTAGATCCATTGTGGCAGTGTAGAGAGAACAAAGGGCATTGGTTATAACAAAATTCAGTGTGTAGCCTTGGAATACTTAAAGAAAACTTTGGTTTTAACACTACATTTGGGGGCATCTGGGTGGCTCCGTTGGTTGGGCATCCGACTCTCGATTTTGGCTCAGGTCATGATCTCACAATGGGTAGGATTGAGCCCTGCATCAGGCTCTGCGCTGACTGTGCAGAGCCTGCTTGGAATTCTCTCTCTCCCTCTCTCTCTCTCTGCCCCTCCCTGTTCTTGTGCACACTCTCTGAGAAAAATAAACTTAAAAAAAAAGATAAAATAAAAAAATACAT
The DNA here is from genome assembly GCF_028018385.1 of Neofelis nebulosa. NCBI lineage: Eukaryota > Metazoa > Chordata > Mammalia > Carnivora > Felidae > Neofelis > Neofelis nebulosa. The sequence continues at coordinate 35,713,060 of NC_080787.1, forward strand.
TTGATTAATCTAAATTGATTAAAAAACATTCTTTGTATACGTACATTTCTGTAGGCAACAGAACAAAAAATGACACCTCCTTTTTTTGGGGTGGGGGCTTTTTATTTGTATAGAAGCCAATGGTTTGGATATATCAGTTTATTTAAGTATTCGCCTGCTGGTAGACATCAAATTTCATTCCTTTAAAAATGTATTGAGGTGCACCTGGCTGGCTCTGTGAACATCCTTGAATATATCACATTCTCTGTGATGTTTCTTACAACTTTATGTGAATCTGCAGTGATTTCTTTTTAATGTTTATTTGTTTTGAGAGAGGGACAGAGTGCAAGTGGGGAGGGCAGAGAGAGAGGGAGAGAGAGAATCCCAAGCAGGCTTCGTGCTGTCAGCGCAGAGCCCTATGTGGGGCTCAGTCTCATGAACGCCGAGATCATGACCTGAGTAGAAATCAAGAGTTGGATGTTCAACCACCTGAGCCACCCACGCACCCCTGAATCTGCAATGATTTTTAAATGAAAAGCTTAATTAAAAGACAAAAGAAAACCAGCCCTTCCTCTTGTTCTCTTGGTTGTTGGAACCATGACAGGCATCTTGGTGTCCCGGTTTCCCCCATCTCCCTCACTGCCAAGCCAGCTCCTAGTGAGGTCAATACTTGGTTTCCAGTAAGCCAGCCCCTCCTTTTCATTCCCACTGAGAACAGAAAGACCACCATTCAAGTTTGGAGAAATGAGGAGAACCTTCCATGAGAGAGGGGGAACCCAAGAGAGGGTGGCCTCTCTCAGATACATTTCTTTTTAGCCCTTAATCTCCTAAAACATCCCTTCTCTACTGACTTCTATGAAAATTAAGCTCTTGCCCCAGTGCATTCTTTACATCTAATGATTAACTTCTCTCTGTTGCATCCGGAATAGTGAGAGATGTGTATTTCCTTGGGAGAGTTAAGAAAGTGGATTGTTTTTTTAGAGCTTAATTATCTTGTACTCCAGTTTGGAAAGGCTGCCCTAGAAAGTAAGCTCTGGGAGGGCAGGGATTTTGTCCATTACTCTTACCCCAGCTTCTAAAACAACGTCTGGTACAGAGCAGTCTTGCAAAAAATCTGAGTGCCACAAATCCTTGTTGAATGAAGGACAAAAGGAGTGATGCATTCTCTCTGCCTGTCATAGCCCTCATCTTCTGCTTCCATTCATTCTTCACATTGCTTCACTTGCTTTTCTGGTACAAATCTAGTCATATTAGTTTCCTGATTAAAAATCATCAGGGTCCCTCTTGCCTTCAGTAAACATTGTCGTCCTTATCATGGCATGCCAACTGCCATAATCCTTGCCTTCACCTCCCCACTTTCTGTGCACACTCCATGTGTCAGCTGAACACAATAACCTGACATTCCTTGTGTGCACCCCCTTCCTTGCTTTCTGCCTAGGATGCTCGTCCTTGGCCCAAGCCATCAGGCCAACTCATCCTCAAGGTTTTTGCCTAAAAAGAGTTTTTAGAAGTGTTCTCTGACACTCTCCCCATCTGAACTATATGCCCATCCCCTCCCCTGGGCACTTTTTATGATAGCACTCAGTAAAGTTTTAATGCTCTCTTTAAATGCTTCTCTTCACCATTTTCTATGAGCATTTTGAGGGCAGGGACCACATCTGGTGGTTTGGTTACTCCCAAACCCAGATCATTTCCTGGCACATAACAGACACTAGGTAAATATCGAGTGAATGAAGTAAGCTGAAAGACAGAGAAGACACCTTGGAAGTAAAAGTTAACTCTTCTGGGGTGGCTGGATGGCTCTGTCGGTTAGGTGTCCGACTTTGGCTCAGGTCATGATCTCACGGTTTGTGGGTTCAAGCCCCGCGTGGACCCTGTGCTGACAGCTCAGAGCCTGGAGCCTGATTCAGATTCTGTATCTCCCTCTCTCTCTGCTCCTTCCCCCACTCACGCTCAGTCTCTTGCTCTCAAAAATGAAATGAAATGAGATGAGATGAAATGAAATGAAATAATAAAATAAAATAATAGTAAATAAAAGTTAACTCTCATGAAGATCAGAAGTTGTTCTGTATACATGGCATTCTCCTGATCATGGGTTAGGAGTAGGGTTTTCATAGGAAGGACCTGTGTTTAGCAGAGAAACATTCTGTGTCCTCAGAAACCCTTTAGTCCTGGGCAAACCAGAATGGTTGGTCACCCTAGACAGGAGTAGCCGTAGAGTGGACATAATCCCCAGGCACTGAATTGAGATGCTTTGGAGAGGCACTCTCTTTCTTTCCCACCGTCCCCACCTTTTACCTGACTCTGGTGGTCTCCAAACTGGGTCATGTGACTTCTGAGTCTTCTCCATGCAAGTCAACCTCATTATTTTTTATAAATAGACTCTTTTGTATATTTTTCACATGCCCAATCAGAAGCTGTATCTGGTTCTCCACATATGCAAGGCTAAAGACTAAACTCTTCCCTAGGCCTGGCATCACAGCCCTAGCAGTTAAAAACATGGCCTCCGGAACCAGACTGTGTAGATTCTAACCCTGGCTCTGCCCTTCACTGGCTGATGACCTTAGACAAGCTATTTTCCCTCTCAGTGCCTTCCTTCTCTCATCTGCAAAATGAGGCTAATAATAGCACTTCTCAGTGGGCTGCTGTAAGGATTAAGAAGCTGATACAGATGAAGTATTTAAAACAATTTCTAAAATGTTACCTGCTCCTCCCATCTAGTCTTCAGCCTTATCTTTCTTCCACTCTCTCCCTTATGATTCTCCATTCTAGCTCAAAGAGCCCGGTGGTCTCCCAGCCGTATCATGTGCGTGTTTGAGGTTTTGCCTTCTGAAAACAATGTCCATTTCTTTCTGCTTATTTAAGTAACTACCCTTAAAGTTAGCTGAAGTTTAGCGTTGTCTGTCCAGCTTTTCCCTTAGAGATTTCTCCCACTTTTGCATTATGTCCAACTTCTCTCTTTGCCTTTTGGCTGGCACATAATCTGTGGGCCCCAGTTTGTGCCCAAGAGGTACTCAGTGCTTGTTGGTGGTTAAGAGTTTGGGTGTGGGGGCCAAGAAGGGGAGTTCTTGGGACATTTGGGCTCCAGGGAGTTGTCTAAAGCTTCTCTCTTTTCCCAACAGAGGTCCCCCTTGTTGGAAGTGAGGGGGAACATACAGCTGAAAAGACCCCCGGTCAAGGCTCCTTCTCGGCTGCCTCTTCCGGGAACCAGGTTTAAGAGGGGGCCTGACCAGATGGAGGATGCCTTGGAGCCTGAGAAGGTAAGCTGGGTTTGGAAAGCTTTACATGTACATGTATGTGTGTGTGAGAGAGAGGGACAGAGAGTGTGCGTGTCTAACTCAATCAGGGAGAGTAAATGGACCCCATTCTTGTCTTTCTCCAGAAAAGGACACGAGGCCTGGACACAGTGACCAAAATTGCCACATCCCGCCCCAGAGCACCAGCCCTCACCACAGTGGCACAGACACAAGGCCAGACCACAGGTGGGCTCTAGGGGTGAACAGAAACCAAGGGAATGGAAGTCCAGTGCTCTTCAGATTTCTTTCAATTTTAGCATATTTTGAATAGGTAATATGTTTCACTTGTTTCAAAATTCCAAAGGCACAGAAGTCATTATACAGTGAAAAGTCTCCCTCCTACCTCTGTCCCCCAGCCACCAGGTCCCTTCCCCAGGAGCAACTGTATGTCCTTCCGGGGGTGTTCTATCATGGACATGTCTCCAATATTTTTTACATAAATGGTAGCATACTTGACGTGTGGTTCTGCCCCGTGTTCTTTTTTTGCTTATCTTGGTCCAACTTTTTCTTGGGGTATTGTGTAATTCCTGGTCCTGGGAAGGATACCTTTAGAAGCTGGCCACACTTCAGGGAAGAGGGAAGCTGTCTTATTTCTAATCCTCAGAAAACGCAACTCCTCTGCCCCTGGCCCAGCCAGAGTTCACACCATCCTGAGACTGGTTGTTCTTTTTCCTCTCCCCCATCTCCTGACAGCTCCAAAAGTTCCCAAGAAGACGGGACCCCGATGTTCCACAGCTGTTGCCACAGGTAGTAGTGCTTCAGAGCTGGGGCTGAGAAGAGATTTGGGGTATGTGTAAAGGGAGGGTGTGTAAAGGACCCCCGTGCTGATTCCGTACGTTAACTCCCCAATTCTCTAGTGCTGAAGAATCAGAAACCAGGCCCTGCTGCTCCTGCCCAGAAGCCTGGAGGTAGGTGACAAACATAACCACTAGGTGAGGGGCTGGGACAGGGAAGAGAGGAGATGGTGAGTACCCCAAAACATCCATCTGGTCTCCTCCCTGTCTGGAGGGAAAAGAGATACAGCAGGATGTGTGGAGGCCTTAAAGCCTAGGAGGGAAGAGAGGCAGAAAGCCAAGGCCTCCCTGACCCTGCCCTTTCTGTGCCATGTTAGCAGCTGCTCCCGTGCTGGGAGGGAGGAAACCCACCAAACGTCCGGCCTGGGACTTAAAGGGTCAGTTATGTGACCTAAATGCAGAGCTGAAATGCTGTCGTGAGAGGACTCAGACATTGGACCAGGAGAATCAACAGCTACAGGACCAGCTCCGGGAGGCCCAACAACAGGCCAAGTCCCTGGGGGCAGAATGCAGGACACTGGAAGGGGAGTTGGCCAGGGTGCAGGCCCAGGCCGAGCAGGGCCAACAGGAATTGGGGAACCTAAGGGCCCGTGTCCTGGAGCTAGAAGAGCAGCTGGGCACACAGCAGGGCTTGGTGCAAGAACTCCAGAAAGAACAGTTGGGGTTGCAGGAGGAACGAAGGGGACTGGCTGCCCGGCTGGAGGAGCAGGAGGTAAGGATCACCTTCTCACCAAATGCTAACCCTTCTTTCTGGGTTACCCTGAAGTCTCTTTGGGCTTAGGGTCCCTGCCTGCCTTTCTTTGGCAGTACACGTCTGTCCTCTAACCTCCACCCCAGCCCACCCCTGACTGTGTCTTATTTCTGCCCTGCTTCTCCCTGTCCTTCTTGCTTTCATAGCTCCCACCTGGATCTGTGTCTCCCTTCATCCTCTGTCTCCCCCTCTGTCTTTCTCTCTCTCTTTCCTGATCAAAAGTCTCCATGTCAGGGGTGCCTGGGTGGCTCAGTCGGTTAGGCATCTGACTCTTGATCTCGGCTCAGGTCTTGATCTCTGGGTCATGAGTTCAAGCCCTGCGTTGGGCTGTGCTGGGCATGAAGCCTACTTAAAATAATAATAATAATCGTGGGGTGCCTGGGTGGCTGAGTCGGTTAAGTGTCCGACTTTTGGTTTCAGCTCAGGTCATGATCTCACAGTTTTGGGAGTTCAAGCCCCGACAGCACTAAGCCTGCTTGGGATTCTCCCTCTCTCCCTCTCTTTCTGCCCCTCCCCCAACTCTGCTGTCCCTGTCTCTCTCAAAAATAAATAAACTTAAAAAAATTTTTTTTTTAAAAAGTCAGGGTGCTTGGGTAGCCCAGTCAGTTGAGTGCCCAACTTCAGCTCAGGACATGATCTCACAGTTCGTGAGTTTGAGCCCTGCATCAGGCTTTCTGCTGTCAGCGCAGAGCCTGCTTCAGATCCTTTGTCCCTCTCTCTCTGCTTCTCTCTCTTCCTCTCTCTCAAAAATAAACATTTAAAAAAGTTTCTTTTTATGTTTATTTTTGAGACACACACACACACACACACACACACACACACACACACACACACACACAGTGTGAGTTGGGGAGGGGCAGAGAGAGAGGGAGACACAGAACCCAAAGCAGGCTTCAGGCTCTGAGATGTCAGCACAGAGCCTGACACGGGGCTCAACCCCACGGACCGCGAGATCACGACCTGAGACAAAGTTGGACGCTTAACTGACTGAGCCAGCCAGGTGCCCCCAAAATAAATAAACATTTAAAACCAAATCTCCAGGGCACCTGGGTGGCTCAGTCAGTTAAGCGTCCGACTTTGGCTCAGGTCATAATCTCACGGTTCGTGAGTTCAAGCCCCGCATTGGGTTCTGTGCTGACAGCTCAGAGCCTGGAGCCTGCTTCAAGTTCTGTTTCTCCCTCTCTCTGCCCCTCCCTCTCTCACACTCTGCCTGTCTCTCTCTCTCAAACATAAATAAACATTAAAAAAAATTTTTTTAATAAAAAAATAAAACCAAATCTCCATGGCATTCTCTCTTCCTCTTCTCATGTCCATTTGACTCCTTGGTGAGCACCAACTAGATTGAATTCCTTGCGGTTTCTCCGATGCCTCAATCTTCTCTTCAGGCCATTTTGCATATATACTTCCCTCGCTGCAGAATGTTCTTTCTGTTCTCCATCTTTTCCTGGGTTTACTCCTGTATTTTTGGGTGTCAGCTTAGATGTCATTGTCCTTATGCCCCTTCTGGCTCTTCCCACAGCACTCCCTATTCTATTACCATGATTCCTATTTTCTTCCCTCTTTCTTTACCAGACTGAAGTCCTTGGGAACGGGGACCACCCTACCTCCATCCCCCACCTCATCATGACTTGTCTTTATTCCTCGTTGTGTCTTACCCTCTGTGTCTGTTCCGTTCTGGACAGAGGAGGCTACAGGCGTCAGAAGCAGCTCTGTCAGGCAGCCAAGCAGAGGTGGCGTCTCTGCGCCAGGAGGCTACAACCCAGGCGGCCTTACTAGTGGAGCAAGGAGAACGTCTCCATGGGCTAGAGATGGAGCGCCGGCGATTACACAACCAGCTACAGGAACTCAAAGGCAATATCCGTGTGTTCTGCCGGGTCCGCCCTGTCCTTCCAGGGGAGCCCACCCCACCCCCTGGTTTCCTCCTGTTTCCCTCTGGCCCTGGTGGGCCCTCTGATCCTCCAACCCGCCTCAGCCTCTCCCGATCTGACGAGCGTCGTGGGACCCTGAGTGGGGCGCCAGCCCCCCCCACCCGCCATGACTTCTCCTTTGACCGGGTCTTCCCACCAGGGAGTGGACAGGACGAAGTGTTTGAGGAGATTGCCATGCTTGTCCAGTCAGCCCTGGATGGCTACCCAGTATGCATCTTTGCCTACGGCCAGACAGGCAGTGGCAAGACCTTCACGATGGAGGGTGGGCCTGGGGGAGACCCCCAGGTGGAGGGGCTGATCCCTCGGGCCCTGCGGCATCTCTTCTCCGTGGCCCAGGAGCTGGGCAGCCAGGGCTGGACCTACAGCTTTGTGGCAAGCTATGTAGAGATCTATAATGAGACTGTCCGAGACCTGCTGGCCACCGGGACCCGGAAGGGCCAGGGCGGCGAGTGTGAGATTCGCCGGGCAGGGCCAGGAAGCGAGGAGCTTACCGTCACCAATGCCCGATATGTTCCTGTCTCCTGTGAGAAAGAGGTAAGGACTGATGGGTCCTGGGACTGGAAAACGGGGAGGAATGGATCGGGTGGCATCAGATGCAGGTCGATGCAGAAGGGAGCAGGAGAAAGTCGAAGGCTGAGGGGAGGGTACATTGTGCGGATGGGTCGCCACATCAGCATTGGCTGGCGGGCTGTAAGGTAGATCTGTCCGTCGTACAGAACTAGGGAGTGGAGTGACGCGTGTGCCAGGGTGTTCTCCGGCCCCGGCCCACTGCATCTCAGGCTTCAGCTCCTACTACTCCTCTTGCCCAGTTCACTCTGGCCATGCTGGCCTCCTGGCTGTTCTTTAGCCTGCTAGTCACGTTCTTGTAGCAGGGCCTTTGCCTGAATGTTCCTCTCCCAGAGTGGTTTGCTTCCTCGCTGCCTTAGGAGTTTAAAGTACTGAAGCTGTTCCTGGCCGTTGTGTCTAAAATTGCAACTCTCACCCTACTTTCACATACTCCTTATTCTGTTTTATTTTGCTCCTTAGTATCTCAGCTATTCTGTGCGTTTTATTTATTTTGTCTTTTCACTGGCTGGAAAGGAAGCTTCAAGAGGGCAGGTGCTGACTCTTGTTCATTGCTACTGATATAGCTATGCGTTGACTCCCTGCCTGCTTTTGCCCCTTGCTGTTCCCCATCCCCAGGTGGAGGCCCTGCTCCATCTGGCCCACCAGAACCGGGCTGTGGCCCGCACAGCCCAGAATGAGCGATCATCACGCAGTCACAGTGTGTTCCAGCTGCAGATCTCTGGGGAGCACGCTGGGCGAGGCCTGCAATGTGGGGCCCCCCTCAGCCTTGTGGACCTGGCTGGGAGTGAGCGGCTAGACCCTGGCTTAACCCTTGGCCCTGGGGAGCGGGAACGCCTTCGGGAAACCCAAGCCATTAACAGCAGCTTGTCTACCCTGGGGCTGGTCATCATGGCCTTGAGCAACAAGGTGGGCATGGGGATGTTGGCAGGTGGGACCTGGGATGGTTTGGGGCTGGTCATGCTGAACCCTGTCCTATCCTAATCACCTATCCCCCTAAACCCTCAAGGAGTCCCATGTGCCTTACCGGAACAGCAAGCTCACCTACCTGTTGCAGAACTCTCTGGGTGGCAGCGCTAAGATGTGAGTGAAAAGGACAGACAGATAGAAGAGGTTGGGTGGAGGGGTGCCTGGCTGGATCAGTCAGAGGAGCATGTGACTCTTGATCTTGGGGTCGTGAGTTTGAGCCCCATGTTGGGTGTAGAGATTACCTAAATAAATAAGATTTAGAAAGGAGGGGGCATTGGGTAGAGACTGTGATGCTGGGGTCAGGGGTAGGAAAATGGAAACCTGGTCCAGGCTCTACTCAGCCACTGATGCTGGGGTTTGGCCCCCTCTCTTCTCTCCACAGGCTCATGTTTGTGAACATTTCCCCCCTGGAAGAGAACGTGTCCGAGTCCCTCAACTCCCTACGCTTTGCCTCCAAGGTGCAGTTACCACCAAGCCCAGGCCCTGTCAGGACCCCTGGGTGGTTGTAGGCTTCTCCATTCTGACCCTTCAGTCCCTTAGGCCAAGGGCACATTCATCTGGAAAGGATTTGCATTTGTCAGGCATCCAGGGCACTACCTCTCTAGATTCATTTTTAACTATTGGCTTTTGGGTTCTTTAATTTTTAAAAATAGGTAGTTAAAAGGTCAAAACTATATAAAAGCTATATACAACAAATGAAGTTTTACCACCACCCCTTTCTCCCTACCTGCCCTATTATTTTTCTCATTTATCATTTTACTTATCCTTTCAGTGTTTCTTTTTGCAAATATAGGCAATATGAATGTGCTTATTCTTTTTTATATAAAAGATCTCTCTCATATACATATGTGTGTATATATATATGTATCTATATGTGTGTGTGTGTGTGTATATATATATATATATAGTTCTGTACTTTGTTTTGCTTATCAAGACAGCCCCAAGATTAGTCCCCACTAGTACACAGAGATCATTCCATTATTTTTATGTCTGCCTAGGACTCCGTTGTGTGGCTGCACCAAAGTTTATCCACCAGTTCCCTCTACTGGACACTTGGATTGTTTCCACTTTATTTCTATTACAATCAAGGCCATGTTGACTAACCTTGTACATATGTCATCTTGTATTTATTTAGTTATACCTGACCATCTTTTTTTTTTTTTTTTAATGTTTATTTTTGAGAGAGAGAGAGAGAGAGACAGAACATGAACAGGGGAGGGGCAGAGAGAGAGGGAGACATAGAATCTGAAGCAGGCTCCAGGCTCTGTGCTGTCAGCACAGAGCCTGATGCGGGGTTCAAACCCACAAACAGTGAGATCATGACTAGAGCCGAAGTCAAACGCTTAACTGACTGAGCCACCAGGTGCTCCTGACTATCTTTTTTTTTTTTTTTTTTTAATGTTTATTTATTTATTTTGAGAGAGAAAGCATGAACAGGGGAGAGGCAAAGAGAGAGGGAGAGAAAGAATCCCAAGCAAGCTCCTCACTATTACGCAGAGCCCGACCCCAGGCTTGAACCAATGAACTGTGAGATCATGACCTGAGCTGAAATCAAGAGTCAGACACCTAACTGACTGAGCCACCTAGGCACCCCAGTTATATCTATCTAGGGAGAGATTCCTAGAAATGGGATTTTCTGGACCAAAATAGACATTTTTTTCAGACCATTCCAAATAGTGTGAATTCAGGCCCCAAAACACACTTAAACATTAGGTGGAAGGAGGGCTGTGCCATGAATTCTCTAGGAGATTTATGCTCCCTGCACTAGAGTTAAGTCAGAAGGTCTCCATACTGTTGGTCTCTGGAGGGTAGTTTTTTCTCTGGCTATTCCCTTCCTGAGGGTTCTGGCTTTATTCAGGATCTCTGGTCAGGCGTGCCCTTCTGCTGTACTCGGGCTTACCCCAGTGGACATTGGTTGCTCCCATGGGAGTAGTCAGGTCCTTTGGCACCTTGCCCTGGTCTTCTGCTTTGATCAGGATTTCCTTTGCTGTCTTGCAAGTTTGATTAAAGTTCTGTCAACATCATTAACAGCCAAAGCATAAACTCTTTACTATCCTCTAATACCCAATTTACATTGTTAAATTTCACCTGATTGTCTCAAATGTCTTTTATATATTAGGTTTATTCTAATTGGGATCAAAGCAAGGACCACTCATTTCTTTTTGTTGGATTGTCTCTTAAATTTATTTTAATCTGTAAGAATCTCACGACCTTTTGTGATACTTATTTGTTGAAGAAATAGGGTCATTTGTCTGGTAGAATATACCAAATCTGGATTTTGGCTGGTTGCTTCCTTCTTCCATAATTTTTGTTATCTAGTAGATTTAGGGGCTTTGATTAAATTTGAATCAGTCTCACATTTCCTGACAAGAAAACTTAAATGGTGCAGTACACTTTTTGTTGAGGCAGGAGGCACCTAAATATCTAATTGTTCTACTTTTAACGAAATAAAAACCAATCATTGGATTTGGGTGTTACCAACTTGATCTATCCATTTGAAAATACCCTGTTGACCTAGTGATTTCACCTAGTGATTTTATCAATGTTCATACCTAGATCTTCTATTTCATTAGGGAGTTTAATTTTCCCATTCTACACGTAGTAGTCACATTTCTTCTAGAAAGTACTTTCCTTTACCATGTATTATTTGGTTACTCTGAAATTCTGCACATATAGGAAATGAAGGATACATGCTAGATTCTTTATCAATTTCTAGTATTAGAAGTTGATATCTTGGCAACTTCCAAAGGTAACCAAGTGAGTTTTTATGGGGGGTGGGGGAGTATCATTTTACAGATGCTTTTGTATTGATATCTATCCTTTGTAGTCATTATTCTTTCTGATGCTCAAATTGCTCCATCTTTGCCCAGTGGGAGCTCCTTTAAGTTGGCTCCTGTGCCCTTTAGACAGGACCCAAGTAGTCTTTATTCTAGATTCACTTTGTACAAATCCTGCCCTAGACTTGGGATCATTTTTCTGAGGGGCCTTGATTCCTAAATGAGTGTTGTTCATGTTTTATCTAGCTTATTAGGGCTTGGGGTCTCTGGGCCACGAAATTGCTGGAAATGGACACTCCATCTCTCTCTGCTCCTGTGTGTGGCTTCCATCCTTCTCAAGCCTTTTCACCTACTCTTTGACTTTGTGTGGTCAATGGGCATAGAACTAACCATAACTGAGGCCTGTACCTGCCTTCAGAGCCCTTGGTTTCAGTGTTTTCTGAGGGCAGCCCTAATATTGGGAGTGGGAGGTGATCTTGGAGAAAAATTGTACTTTTGGCTACTCTGAAAACGTTTTTATCTTGTCTAAACCCCCTGTCCGCAGGTGAACCAGTGTGTTATTGGTACAGCCCAGGCTAACAGGAAATGAAGACTGATCGAGATCCTGTGTGTGTGTTTAGGGATGGGGATGGGGCAGCTGAGGGATGCTTTATTGGGGGGTGGGGGGAAGGGGTGCCGTATGACCTGGGTCTATCAAATAAAGAACAGTTTTTTTTTTGTTTTGTTTTTTTTTGTCTTTTAATAAAGGTTTTATTAGCGATTGCCCAAATCTGTAGAAATGGGAACTGTCCACTGTCCACTCTGCCAAGTATTTGTGCTCTGCAGGGCAAGGGCTTCACCTTTTCTCCCCGTTAGGCCATCCCCTGCAGTCTAGGTGGCCTGAGGCTCCCATACCCTCCCGGGTTGTCCGCATCTAGGAGATGTGCCCACTAGCCAACCACCTTCATTAGTTTGCCGCCGGCCACCCCAGCCCCACGCGGGAAGTCTCTGGTGGATAAGGGAAGGTGGGAACCCGAGCCCAGAGGCGGGGCTGGCGCGCCCTCCCACAAACTGCTGGCTCTCCCCTCCCGCCCTTTCCCTGCCTTAGCGTTCGAACCGCCAGGGCCGGCCCGCCCGCTGCCCATTGGCTGGCTCTCGGCGGCGTCACTGCCTCGCTACTAGCTCTCCTGGTCTGAGCACCCGCCCTAGAAGCGCTGGGCGGGACGCACGCCCGCTGACTAGCTCGCGCCAACCGGTAACGGCCGCCGCCCCATAGAGGAGGGGTCCAAGCCTCCCAGGTGCCGCGCGCGGGAGGGGTCACGCGTGCGCAGAAGCGCGGCGGCGTTGGGGGGGGGAATTTGCCACGGGGAGGGCGGGGCCGGGGGCAAAGGCGGGAGGAGGGCGGGGCACTCGAGGGAGGAGGGCGTGGCGGGGGCGACGGGAAGGGTGAATGGAGGGCGGGGTCGTGAACTGGGGCCGGGAGGCGGGACTTGGAGTGACCATGGAGGTTGGGGGGGCAGTTAACGGATGTGGCTGGGGCGGGGGCCAGTCTGGAGGCCGGCTGCCGGGAGGGGGGGATTCCCTCCTGCCCCGAAGGCGGGTCTCCCTCCGAGGAAGGGGCTGTGGGGATTCCCTCTCCCTCCTGGTCTTGACTTTCCACCCGCCCCAGCTGTGGAGAGGGCACAGCTCGCTCGGCGGCCTCCAGGCCCGTTGGAGGTGAGGGAGGTGGGGTGAGGTGGTGCCCGCCCCCCCCACCGGCTCCTCCTTCCCCCCAGTCCTCCCCTCCCACCACCCTCCTCCCGAGCCGGTTTGTCCCTCCCCTCCCCTCCCCTCCTTTCCCCCGCCGCCTCCTCCTGCCGCTGCCGCTGCTTTGGCTGCTGCGTCATACGCCCCAGAGCTGCCGGGACGGAGGGGCTGGGCCTGGGGACCCCCCGGCCCTTGCCTGCCCGCCCTCCGACGCCCAGACGTGTCCTCCCCGCGCGGGGGGTTCGCCTCGGTCTCCCACGTCTGCCTCTGCCCGGCTCCCGGCGGCCCCAGCTGTCACTGGTAAGGAGGCGGCGGGAGGCGCCCGTGGGGGGGCAGGGAGCCGGGGGTCGGCGCGCAGGGCGCGGGCGGGAGAGCCTCGCCGCCTAGGCATCGGTTCGGGCTGGGCCGACTCAAGTCCCCTCTCGGACTCGCCGTCATGGGGAGTAGAGACCGGGACTGGGACACGCCCCCCTCCCGGGGCACTCAGGGAAGTTATCTAACCCGGGGGCAAGGAGCCCCGTATTTGAGGGTGACCTGACATAACCTGGCATCAGGTTGATTGTTCTGAATGAGACACGCGGGCCCAGGGAGGCAGCCGTTCCTATTCTGGAAAACATCTCCAGAAAAGGTCCCAAAACACATCTCTGGGTAGCAGAGCACCCCAATTATGATACCTCTAACAGGAGAAGGTGATAGTAGAAACTGAATGGTAACCTTTGCTTCTTCGATCATCGTTTCTCCTAAAATCTCAAGGCCAGGATATAGTATCCCAGGGGAGCTCTGGAAGCTGGGAAGCTAGAGAACTAGGTTGGGAGGTGGGGGTTGTTAGGGAGAGGAGAGCCAGGCACCAGAGTTGGAAGAGCTGGAGTCAAGAAGCTTGGGAGGGGGGCTGTGTGGTTTCCTATCCAGGTGCTTCAGATATGGAGTCTGGGGGCACAGCAGCTTGAGTCCTTGAGGCAAAGAAAACTGGGGACAGTTTCTCAACATTCATAACCTTCTCCTATCCCACTTCTGGCTAGGCCCCCCCCAGGATGCAATGGCACAGCCCCCCCGGCTGAGCCGCTCTGGTGCCCCCCCACTTTGGGACCCAGCCTCCCCTGCGCCCACTTCAGGCCCCAGGCCTCGACTTTGGGAGGGTCAAGATGTTCTGGCCAGATGGACAGATGGGCTGCTATACTTGGGGACCATCAAGAAGGTAAGACCTTTGATTTCTGACCTAGCGCCTTTCCCCCATTCCCCTTATGTAGTTCTCATTCCTGTTTCATCTCCTGTGCTCATCCATTCCAGGTGGACAGTGCTCGGGAGGTGTGTCTGGTCCAGTTTGAGGACGATTCCCAGTTTCTGGTTCTATGGAAAGACATTAGCCCCGGTGAGACCCTGGGGACCTAAGTGTGTGCATGCCATGGAAAATAGAAACTTGGCTTGGGGGATGGAAAGGGGCTTGAGGACAGGCCCTGCAACACTGTGTTTCCTCACAGCTGCCCTTCCTGGGGAGGAACTCCTCTGCTGTGTCTGTCGCTCTGAGACTGTGGTCCCTGGGAACCGGCTGGTCAGCTGTGAGAAGTGTCGCCACGGTGAGAGGGCAGGACACCTGAATGGTCTAGGTTGCCTCTGAACCTTCCCTCCACCATGGTCCTTATGCCATTGTCCTGGCTGAGTCCCCAAGCCACTGCTCTGGGCAGTGTCCTCAACCCTGTAACCTCATTCCCTTCCAGCACAGGGAGAAACAGCCATGGAGGGGGGAGGCGTGAGCTTTGTAGACAGTGGGTGCTTCAAATACACCCTTGTCTAATCATAAGATTTGGGGCAAATCCCCAAACCTCTAGGAGCCTGGTTCCCTCATCTGTAAAATAAGAGTAATTCACTCACCGCAGCAGGATCGTGGCGAAAAATGAAATGAGGTGGCTGAGACCCTTTGTATCCCAGTATCTAGCCCACCCAGGTATGCAATGCCATAAGTGGTTGGTCTACCCTCAATATTATCATTATTCAGCTTATCACCAGGACTGCCACGTTCCCAGAGCTCCAGCTCCTGGAGAGGGAGAGGGCCCATCCTGGGTCTGCCGCCAGTGTGTCTTCGCCATCGCCACCAAGGTAAAGGCGCTTTCCTGTGGGAACCCCCTACCCACAGCTTCTCCCCACCACCCCTCTGAGGTGGCCTGTCCACTCCCTCTCTGCAGAGGGGGGGTGCACTGAAGAAGGGCCCTTATGCCCGGGCCATGCTGGGCATGAAGCTGTCACTGCCATATGGACTGAAGGGGCTCGACTGGGACGCTGGACACCTGAGCAACCGGCAGCAGAGCTACTGTTACTGTGGTGGTCCTGGGGAGTGAGTAATGAGGGGGGGGAGGTAAGGAATGAGTGATAGAGTAGTGGGGAGGCGGACTTCAGGGAATGAAGGAGAAAGAACAGAGTGACGCGAGTGCCGAAGAGGGCAGGGGGAGGTGGTGAGTAGCGTCCGGGGCAGTGGAGGTGGGGGTAGTGTCTGGAGGTCACTAGGCCTGTGCTCCCCTGCAGGTGGAACCTGAAAATGCTGCAGTGCCGGAGCTGCCTGCAGTGGTTCCATGAAGCCTGCACCCAGTGTCTGAGCAAGCCCCTCCTCTATGGGGACAGGTGAGACTGGGGCAGCCGGGAGCCACGGGGAGCCCTCTCACTCTGCTCCACTCTCTTGGCGCCCTGCCATGCTGTCTCAGATCTGTCCTCTTCCCAAGCTCTGAAGCTTCCCTTCCCCGCGTGCCCCATCCTTGCTCGTGAGTCCTCTATAGCGTGGTAGGTATTGTTTTCTTGTATAAGGTGTGTTCTCTCCTTCTCGCCCACTTCCAGGTTCTATGAGTTTGAATGCTGTGTGTGTCGGGGAGGCCCTGAGAAGGTCAGGAGGCTACAGCTTCGCTGGTGAGCTGGTTTGGGGACCAGTGTAACTTCTCTCAGCACCCCCAGGATTTCATGCTGCACACCCCAACCTCCCAGCTCGGGATTCTCTAGGCTCTTTTAATGCTTCCACAACCTTGACAACCCAATATTTCTTCAGGGTGGATGTGGCCCATCTTGTCCTCTATCACCTCAGCGTTTGCTGTAAGAAAAAATACTTTGATTTTGACCGTGAGATCCTCCCGTTCACCTCTGAGAATTGGGACAGTTTGCTCCTCGGGGAGGTAAGGGGTAGTGAGGCTTCGGCGGTGAGGGTGGAACAAGGAAGTATAAAGAAAGGGGGAAGGGAAGCACCACTGCTCCCCTGACCCCATTTTCCCTCCCCTCCCCCAGCTCTCAGATACCCCCAAGGGAGAACGTTCTTCCAAACTCCTCTCTGCTCTCAACAGCCACAAGGACCGGTGAGTTGGATGGAGACAGGCTCAGAATGAGATGCAGATATGGATATGGTAATCCTGGGAGGGAAGGGGTTGCCACCCCCCTGGAAGATCATCTCTGAAAAGTGACAGCATAAGAAGGGCTCTTTTTTTACTGCACTGACCCTGTATCATTTGTCTCCTCACCCCAGTTTCATTTCAGGGAGGGAGATTAAGAAGAGGAAATGTTTGTTTGGTCTTCATGCTCGGATCCCTCCCCCTGTAGAGCCCCTTACTGGAGATGGAGCCCCCACCAGGTCACTGGTCCAGGGAGGATGGGGAAATTCTCAGGGTATCAGTAGGGGGTGGTATATGTATGGAGATGGGGAGGTCTTTGGGGTGTCCGGGAGGGGGCTGGGGGGATAAGGAGGCCTCTTACAGCTTCCCTTCAGGGCAGGGCCCTGGGGGAGGGGTCTCACGTCCCCTGGGGAAGCGCCGGAGGCCGGAGCCAGAGCCCCTGAGGAGGAGGCAGAAGGGGAAAATGGAGGAGCTGGGGCCACCCTCAGCAGTGCGCAATCAGCCCGAGCCCCAGGAGCAAAGGGAGCGGGCTCGTCTGCAGAGGGCACTGCAGGTACAGGAGCAGGGGGAACCCCACGGAGCAAACGGTGGTGTGGGAAGGAATCAAGGATTATCTCTCAGTCCTTTGCTCCTTCTTCTAGGCCTCAGTGTCTCCACCAACCCCCAGCCCTAACCAGAGTTACCAGGGCAGCAGCGGCTACAACTTCCGGCCCACAGATGCCCGCTGCCTGCCCAGGTCAGTGCTGCTTCATCCTCCAACCAGATATGCACCCTTGGAGTCTCTTCTCCAGTTATCTACATCCTCTGAACTTTCTTACCCAGAATTATTTCTCCCCCTTGGCTCCCCCCTTCTTGTCTTAGAGAGACTCCTAGAACCAATGTCTGATCCCTAGTATTCTGGGGATGGGGATTCCTTGGGGCTAATGTTTGCGCTCTGCCCTTCTCAGTGGGAGAGGGTCCTATTCCCCTGCTTCAGGTCCTGACTTTCCCCCTCCCCAACCCCAGCAGTCCCATCCGGATGTTCGCTTCCTTCCACCCCTCTGCCAGCACCGCAGGGACCTCTGGGGATGGTGAACCCCCAGACAGGTGAGATTCTACCCCTTTGCCTGTGCCACCCCTCTTCACCTCTATGTTCCTAAGTTCCTCAGTCTCTAACTTGATTGCTTCGTTCCTCTGATCCACATGTGAGCTCCATTTTCAGTCAGTCCTTATCTGCATCTGGACTCACAATTGCCTTCTCTCCCTAGGTCACCCCTGGAACTTCACATTGGTTTCCCCACAGACATCCCTAAAAGTGCCCCCCACTCGATGACTGCCTCATCTTCCTCAGTCCCAGCCCCCTCCCCAGGTCTTCCTAGACGCTCAGCACCCGCTTCTCCCCTGTGCCGTAGTTTGTCTCCTGGGACTGGGGGAGGAGTCCGAGGTGGGGTTGGCTACCTGTCCCGAGGGGACCCTGTCCGGGTCCTTGCTCGGAGAGTACGGCCTGATGGTTCTGTGCAGTACCTGGTTGAGTGGGGAGGTGGGGGCATCTTCTGAACAGCCTGCCTCTGCCCACCTCCCCATTCACACACACCGGCACTTTCATACCCTGACCTCTGACCTCACCTACAGCTGGGATGTACCTGGGGAGGTAGGGGGTAGTTCTCTCTACTGCCCAGGCTGGAATCCAGGTGGGGGGATTGGGGGAGAGGCTGTCTCTTCTCTGCTCCCTTCGTGATTCCTGACCCTTCCCCCATCCCTCTTCCCATTTCCTTTGATGTTATTTTGTTACAGCTTTTTAAATATTTTTTAAAATTATTTAACCCCTGGGGACTGAGACTGAGGGCAGGGGGGTGGGGGATGATAAAGGATCCCAGACTCTGTATGATTGAAATAAAGGTAAATAAACAAATCTAGCAGCCCTGGGTCATTCTGGAAGATGAGAACACAGGAAACAGAAGCACTTCTAATCTTCCCAAATTCACATATGTGACAAGAAAAGAGGCAAAAGGCAGAAAGAACCACAGACAGGATTTATTAGGGGCCCAGTTATCACTGCAAGTCAAAGGGCATTGAAATATACAAGGGAAACATGGCAGAACCGGGCTCATCATGGTAGGACTGTGCTGGAGTCCGCAACTGACTCTGTAACCTGGCGCACCCAATGCAAATACGGGGAGTTCCCCTGCTCTACAGGCAATGCGATCACCTCGGCCACTTCGTAAGGGTGCACAGAACTGAAAAAATGGTGGGGGCGGGGGGGGGGGGAAGGAATCACTCAAAGATTTACCTAAAGGAGCCCACTCCCTCGGACTGCCCAGCAAGTCCCACCCCACGCCCTCACCCCTACCCACGTCAGAGTTCTCACCGAACATAATCTGTCAAAGCTGGAACCAAGGAACTTCGGGTTTTAATCATCTAAGAAGCAAAGACAAGCATGACTGAATCAGGGGTGGGGTTGATTTCAGGATCTCATGACGGATAGGAGTCAAAAGGGTTTCAAAAGGGTTTCGCTGGATGGGGAAACGTTTCTCACCATCAGCACTTCATTGTCCTCCTCAAGCTCTCCTTTCCATTCATAGCTGAAAAGGTCAGGGAGAGAGTGTTAAGGGAGCAAAGACTGCCTTCAAGGAAAGGCCCAGTCAGCCCCTAGAGTCAGGTTAACCCCCCCCCCCCACCACCACCAAAGCCTATGACTCACATGGATGTAATCTGAGGGATGAGGTTAACGCAGGCTGCCAAGCGCTTCTCCACCACAGCCCTGAAGGTGAAGAGAAAGCCCCATTCAGAATGCCCCATGACCCGGATTTTTGCACTGGCAGCCAAAGGACAGGGTTCCAAAGCGGGAGATCAGGCAGGAAGCTGCAGGAGTGCACTTCTCTGCCACCTCCAACTCTCTCTCCTCACGATCCTCCTTCCTGGCTCCACGCTAAGGTTCCCACCTGGCGATCTCCTTGGCGACCCTCTCGTTGGGGCAGGTGACAAAGGCTGCAGAGACTGTGCCGGGAACATAGCCTGAGCTCGAGGCCGGCGAGGGCTGGGACGGGGGGCTTCCGGAAGCCATGGTCAGCAGAGCTCTGGGTAGCAAGAGAAGGCGAGAGGCCACAGGCAGCAGCGCCGGCATCCAAAGAAGCGACAGGAGCAGAGCGGCCTGAGAGCACGAAATGAATTCGGTGTCACTCCACAACTACCCGAGGAAACTGCATCTCGGGGACCCTTCGCTTGGATAGACAAGCTCTGCCCTTCCCCTCTTCTGCACCCCGAAGGAAAAGGTCCCTGAAGCTGGGAGAGAAACTTGAGCAATTAAGGCACACTCGGTTTCCACTCCCTCCTCAGAAGCCAACCTCTAGGATTTGGGGAGCGGGTGGTGGTCGAGGCTGCGAGGACCGGAAGGGGCGGGGCCGGTCACTCACCCCTGCGCCGAACAGGATTGCGGAAGCCTGCCCCCAACTCATGCAGCCTATTGCTGGTAGAGGAGGGTTGAATGTCAAAAATCACACGTAACTCCCAGAAACGACCCCAAACCCAGGAAGAGCGGCCTCTTCTTACCTGGGCAGCAGTCACGTGATAAGAAAAAGCACACCACGCGACCACAGCGGAAGCCGGACCGAACATCCAGAGCCAGCCAATCCTGGCCCTCACGTGGCCCAGTTTGCCCCTCCTCCTGAAGGAGGAGGAGCGAAAGGGAATTGGGCCAATCGACAGCCGGATCTGCAGACGTGCGCGGAAATGGCACTCTCGTTTCCGTGTAAACCGGAAAACAGCCAATTGCAGGCTGAGGGGAGCCGCAGCGTCGTTCCACTGTCACGTGAGGGGGCCTGTCTCCCTCAGGCGGCTGTATCTCAATGAGCGACGCGAAGAGGCCAATCGCTGGCCAGCCCCGCACGCCACGTGACGAGAGTGCTGGCGCTAGGAAAGGGGGGCTGGAGACCCCGCCAATTCGATGCGTCAGGTTGTGGAGTGTGGAGTCATCTTTAAACGCCAGAATGTGCCCAGTTACAGCCGTTAGACTGTTCCCGAGGCCTTAAGGAGTGGGAGGGTCTGAGAAGCTCGAATCTCAGGGGGTAAAGAGAGCGCCCCCTGCCTCTTTGGTTAGGACTGACATATGCCTAGGTTGGGTAATGAACAGGGATAATCTGAGAAGCCAGCTATCCCTGGGCAGGGGAAAGTGATTAGGCAGGGATGTGCATGGCAAGACGATGGCTAGGTGGGGCAAGATGCTTTTTTAAAAGGACAGAGTGAAACCCTGTGAATGGGATACAGGGTGATGAAAATGGGGCTGAGGGCAATTCAGCCTTCTTAACTGAAACCCTACAGCTGGAGACAGACTAGTGAATGGGGTGGGGGTGGGGAAGAGAGGAGGGCAGCAGGTTGGGGATATGGAGGACACCAAGACGTAGTGATGGTCCTTTTGTCCCTCACCCCTCTTCTATTTAACTCTTCAGGACTTATAACACCTCTGAGTCTTGGGTCTCCTTCCCTTAACCCATCCCCCAGGAGCCTGGACCTGTCCTACATAACTTCCCTGGGGCCCAAGCACATCCAGTGACCCAAAAATGGAGAGAGGGGCCAATGAGAGGAGAGAGAGGTGGGAGGAGGCAGCAGAGAAAAGGCTCATGCCGCTCCCCCTACCCAGTATTTCTCCTCCTTTCAAGATCTGGGGTCTCTGGGTCTGCTGGGTGGGTGTCACTGGGCGTTTATCAGAGTTCTGTCCTACCTGCGGCTCTGGGGATGACGTCTCCCTGAGATCTGTCTTTGGATTTGGAGTTTGTTTCTGAGCTGG
The DNA here is from genome assembly GCF_028018385.1 of Neofelis nebulosa. Classification (NCBI taxonomy): domain Eukaryota; kingdom Metazoa; phylum Chordata; class Mammalia; order Carnivora; family Felidae; genus Neofelis; species Neofelis nebulosa. The sequence continues at coordinate 35,733,967 of NC_080787.1, forward strand.
ATCTCTGTAGGGCCTTTCAGTATTTGCAGTGGGATCTTTCTTGGGACCGAGATTCCTTTTTGTTTTGGGAATTTCTGTGTCTCTGGGACTGAGATCACTCTCTCTCCAAGGTCTTTCAAACTCTTTATGAGTTTGGGGTCTCTGCATTCTACATCTCTGAGCTACCTGAGTGTCTCTTTCTCCTCTTCTCTCTTTTCCCTTCTGCCCATCCTCAACCCTCAGGTCTGGAGTTTCTTGGTCTCCTGAATTATCAGTCTCTGAGTCTACAGTTTCTTTTCTCTGAGATTTAAGTCTGGGGTCTGGTATCTTTGGATCTGAGTTCTCTAAGACCTAATTCGAGGTCTGGATTTTTTCTGAATCTGGATCTCATCTTTTTCTTTGACTCTAGGTCTCTGATCTTGGTTCCTGAAATCACCATCTGATTCTGGAGTCTTAAGATTTCTGTGGCTGTGCAGAACCTTTTTGAAGCTGGACATTGATATTTTGATCTCTGACCCTTCTCTCAATGGGAAGGGGGGTCCAGGATCTGTTTTGTGCCCTGAGATTGGGGTATCTTTTCCTCTAGATTTTGGGTTTAAAATTAACCGCCCCCCCCCCCCGAGGGTGGCAAGGTATACTTCTCTATGGGTCTGGGGTCTGTCAGTCTCAGGATCTGAGGTATGCATCTTTAGAACTGCACTCGTCTACTATGTTTTTGAGGCAGGGGTCTCTCTCTCTGGTTCTCACTGGGTAGGGATGGGGGCTGTAGAGTCTCTCTCTCCTCCTCCTCCTGCTCTCTCCTCTCTCGCTCACTCCCCCGCCCCCCTCTCTCTCTCTCTCTCTCTCTCCCTCCCGGCTGCCGCTGCTGCCGTTGGCTCCTATTCTCCTCCTCCTCCTCCTCTCTCCTCCTCTCTGCTCCTCTCTGCTCCTCTCTCCTCCTCTCTCCTCCTCCTCCTCCTCCACCTCCTCCTCCTTCTCCCCCTCTCTCTCCCCCTCTTTCTCTCTTCTCTTTCTCCCCCGTCCCCCCGCCCCCTCCCCCCCAGGCCTGATGAGCAGGTCTCGCGCCTCCATCCATCGGGGGAGCATCCCCGCGATGTCCTATGCCCCCTTCAGAGGTACGGTGGTGAGGGGAGGGGGAGGGCCAGTTGGGGGGGGGGCAAGAGGGGGAGGGGCGGGGGGGGTGTGCAGAGCCGGGGCCAGGGAGGGGAGCAGCTGAAATGGAGGGAGAGAGAGGAGGACCGGGAAGGCAGGGATGGGAGCAATGGGGAAGGAGGATTGGGAGGCCAGAAGATAGGGGTAGATAGGGGCCGGAGGGGCCAGGAAACAGGCTTTGAATGGGGCTGAAGGGAAAATGATGAAGGGGAAAAGAGATTGCCAGAAAGGGTGGGAATATAGAAGGCTAGGGTTGGGGGGAGACCTGCAGAAATAATTTGGAGGTGGGAGCTGAGAGATGAGGAAGATATTAAGGAAATAGAAGGACAGAGTCTTAGGAAAGGGGCCGGAAGGGGGAAATGAAAACACAGGGATGGAAAGAGAGGCCAAGAAGATGGGGGGGGTAGTGTATGGTGGAGGGGCCAGAGAATGGTAGGGGGTTGAAAAAGAGAGGAGGATGGAGGGAGAGAAGAAGGGGCCAGATGGAGAGAGAGGGAGGCAGTGGGGGGTGGGGGAATGAAGGGTCCAGATGGAGGGAAGAGAGGAGAGAGGGAATGGGCTGGGGGAGGAGAGACCAGGGCAGGGGGAGGGCCAAATTATGTGTGTGTTTATTGGGGGGGGGGGAGGGGGCAATAGAAGTAAGATTGAGCGATGGGAGTAGAGGGCAGGTTAGGACCCTGCCCCAGACTCTGACCATCACTAAGGCCTTTGACCAGAGAAATGTACCCCCTGGGGTCCTATCTGCCCCCTTCACTTCACCACTTTTACCCCCCTCCCCCACCTCCAATCCTTATTTCCATTCCCCCTCCCTCCTCTAGTGTCCATCACCTATATCTTTCCCCCCATATGGTGTCCGTTCCTTATATGAGTCCCCCTTCTGTTCTTCCCCTATCTCAGTCCCTTCTCTGGCCCATTCCCTCTCCCCTCCCTTCTATCTGGTAGCTCCCTTATATCTCTGCCACCTCTCTACCTCTCCTTCATGACCCCATTGTCTTAGTACCCCTGTTAGGTGCACCTCATTTCCTCTGCCCCATGTGTGACTGGGCTCTTCTGGTATATTCCCTTGTCTCTAGGGGTTGACTCTCATTTCTGCCTCCTTTTCACTTAGCTCCATCCCTGTGATTTGTCCCCCAGTCTATCCTCTATCCCTACCCCATTCCCCATCTTGTCACTGCAAGTCTGTGCCTACCTACTTTCCCCTAATACCTTACTTCGCTCTTGCCACCCGTTCCTCTTTTCTTGTCTCTTCTACTTCCTGGGGCGTTGGAGATTCGGGGTGCAAAGATGTAGGTTTTGATGGTTGGAACAGGGCCTACGAGACATCCCCATCTAAGCCCTGTGGGACTTCTTATCCTAGTAAAATTTTTTCCCTTTTCTCAGCTGGGTTGGTCTGTCTCTTGCATCTGCCTCCCAGAATCATCCTTACTTAAGTCCAGACAATATGTGTGTGTGTGGGGTGTGTGTTTCCAGAGTCGCTCCTAAGCTACGTTCCCTGCAACCTTCCCTGCTCCCAGGGGGGAAGTGTCCCCTAAACTCTAGCCTACCTTCCTGTGGCTACAGCCAGAACCAGCCCCTCCCAGAATGTTTATATGTATCACCAGACTTCTCTTCTGGGAGCCCTCAGAGTCTGAGTGCGGTGGGCATGTTGCCTGCAGTGTGTGCAGTCTCAGAGCCTAGGGACTGGTGATATCTGTATCTAAGAGGGTATTGGAGAGAATCTCTGAGGTGGCATGGAGATAGTGAAAGTCTGGAAGTACTGGGGTTTCTAAATATACGTATTCTAGGGGTTCATCTCTGACTCTGATGTGAAGGTTACGTCCATTTGAAGAACATGCATATCGACAGAAAGGGGCTAGATTTTTCAAAACTTTCCTGCTCGGGGGTATTCAGTTAGATTTTATTTTACTTTAAAGTAGGCTCCACTCCCAACATGGGGATGGAACTCATGACCCTGAGATCAAGAGTCACATTCTCCACTGACTGAGCCAGCCAGGCGCCCCGGGGTACTCATTTAGGAGGGAGCTTAAAGAACAGTTCTTTTCTTGCAATATATCCATGATTAGTTATCCTGTAAAGGTGACAGGATTTGGTTTTTTTTTCTTCCTCTAAATTGTTTCACGCTGTGATACCTTAAACCTATTTTCTATCACTTTGATGTCACCAATTTGATTCTTACTTCCATAGGGCCTGTTCCCTGTGTCCCTGTGATGGTGTGTAGCATTGGGATTTAAAGGAGAGACAGTTTGCAGGGATGGGGGAATGGAAAGAACAGCTAAACTGGGTAAGATGCCCCCTGGGGGCATCTCTGAGCATGGGCAATGCTTGGTCTAGTGTTCTTTTTCAGAAGTTTGTCCCCATCCTCAGCTTGCACTTTGGAGGCCCCCTCTCTGTCACAGGCCCAGACCTTCCATCCTTCCTTCCCCTCTTTCTTCCTCAAGCTCCTCACTGTGCCTTGGAGAGGTTCCTAACCTGTGGAGTTGGCTTCCGTCCTGTCCGTGGAGACTAGGTGAAGAGAAGGGGCAGTACTGAATCTTTAATCTCTGGGCATGGAGTGGGAGAAGAGATCAATTCAGTCTCTGTTCATTCAAACAAAGGCATGTCTCCTACCTCCTCACTCTCCAGCCCCTCCATAGCCAGATGTTGACAAGACCTATCCTCCCCCTACCACCAGAAGAACCAGAACTTTCCCCAGAGGTTGAGCGGGGTTGGGCTAGAGGAGGAGGGAGCTGAGAATAGAGGAGAGACAGGAGGAGAGGCCCTCTCCTGTCTCTGATTCTGTGAACAGGTAAGCTCCCTCACTTCCTCTCTTTTCCAGATGCTTAGCTGTCAGAATTTCATGACCCAAATGTTCCTACCCACCCCACCCCCATCCTTCTTTCCCACAGCCGTGCAGCCCTCCTCTCACTGTCTTACAGATGGGTGAGCCACCTTCCCTCCAAGTCCTCAATCTTCTGGATGCCCTCCCTCTTCCCAGTCACCCACCACCACCATCTCTGTGTGCCTTCCTTCTGCCAGTTTTGCTGTTCCTTCCATCTTTTTATATATATATTTTGACGTGGATGGAAAGCACGGTCCCTTTCTCTACCTCTAAACTTGTACCCTCTCTGTCATGATATGCTTCCCCTCCCTGAAACCCACCCCCCCCGAATTTCTTAACTCAAGTCTACGGAGCCCCCTGTGATGTGATTTCCCCTCCCCTCTTCCCCCCCCAGATATACAGGCTTATCTTCTGTTCCTTTAAAGTTACTATGTGCTTACCCTCTATCTGTGATCTCAAGGCGGGTGGGGTGTCATTCTCCCACTTTGTGGACTCTCTCTCTTGCCATTTTGGGCCTCTGTCTCCTAAACGCATAGAGCGTCCCTTACTGTTTCTGTGTGTCTCTGTCCCCCAGATGTACGGGGACCCCCTATGCACCGAACCCAATACGTTCATTCCCCATATGATCGTCCTGGTTGGAACCCACGGTTCTGCATCATCTCGGGGAACCAGCTTCTCATGCTGGATGAGGACGAGGTGAGCGGAGTGGGAAGGTTGGGAAAAGACCTCTGGGTAGCATTGGAGAATGTGGAGAGAATAAGAAGGAGAATCCTCATTAGCGAAGGGATGACAGGCACAGAGAAAGCAAAAAAGAGAGAAACATTTGCAAGTGGCCTGGGGAGGGTGGCCACTGAGATTTGGATTGGGATGTGCAAAAGTACAGGCCTTCTCTCCCCTTGGCCAGGGGATCTTTCAGGGCCATATGCAGGGCTGAGAAGGAGATGTGGTTCTGAAGATTTGGGGGTGGCTCCTGTTGTCACCCTGACCATATTGTGGGATAGGTTAGGATGGGAAAGGGAAACTGAAGGGTTTGGAGAAGGGGTGGCAAAATGGGTATTGCTTTGGAGGGATCACCTCCAAAGTGATCCTTGAGAACCCTCTCCTCTTCTCCCCACCCCTACCTCAGCAAGACCCATCATTCACCACTCCCAGTCCTGCCCTTATCATGTTGGGAGAGGGAATTGAGGGAAACTGGGCGGTGGGGGGTGGGGGTGCTGGGAGGTACTGGGAGAGATGACAGAAGTCATTGGATGTTGGTGTGGATGGCGGTGAAGATTGGGAAGGTGCCTGCAGTCAGGGTTTAGAAAGACTGGGAGGGCTTTCACCAGAGACATCAATCAGGAAAAGAATCTAAGGGAGGGGAAGCCAGGGGGAAGAGGGGAACTAGAAGTAGAGGACATTTTCTAAAGGAGTAGGAATAGGAGAGGGGCAGGGACTAGTCAAAGTGTGGGAGGCGGGGGCCACGCAGGGCCATTAGAGGCAGGGGAGTATGGGTTCCCACCAGTCACTGAAGCAGCAGTGGGGGACCCATCAGAGAAAACGGGATGCAGATATGGATGCCCAGAGGTGTGATCCAGGGAGTGGCGGTGATCTGGGAGAGCAGCTTTAGACAGTGATAGGTAGCCTCCGAAACCAGATTAGTGGTGAGAGATGTGCTCCCAGTGCTGTTGGGGAGGGTGTGGTGAGGCAGGGCTAGAATTGGAGTTGGGCTTAATCAGGGTTCTGAGGGACCTGAGGGGCAAGTGAGAGTGTGGAAAGATGGCCAGCTAGAACTTCCAGGTCACAGGGGACATGGTGACTTTAAAGGACAAGGTGGTTAGGGAGTCCAAGTTTTAGGCATTGGGGGGCATTTGAGTGATTCACTAGTGGTCGCGGGTCTTGACCAAAGGTTGTGGTCTGCAGGATGAATTGGGGAAACAGGAACCAATGAGAGTGGGGACTGTTGGGAGGATGAAGAGGGAGAGCAATGGATGGGGTAATGGTAGAATGGTAGAGATGAGCCCAGGTGGTGGGGGGAACCGGTGGCCAGCAAGCTGAGGGGCACTACAAGTGGCCAGAGTCTGGAGTAGGGAGGGTGGGGGATGGGATGGGTAGGTAAGCAGCGTTTAGGGCCACAGGGGCTGAAGTGGATGGGTTGTGGACCTGGGGCTAGGGACTAGCGAGGCGGGGTGGTTCTTGTAGGGTAGAGGAGATTGGAGGATTGGAGCTGGGGATGAGGCTCAGGGAGTGGGAATGGCTCAAGAGAAGAGGGAAGTGAGAGAGGTTGAGTGGGGGGGCGAGGGAAGGAGATGAAGGGTGTGGGGAGGTGACCAGGCCCTTTGGGGGGTGTGGGGAGGTTGGGTCCCAGTCTGGCCGAAAGCCCGGCCGTGGGAGGGAGACAAGCTGTAGATCCTGATTATAAATGCAGCTTCTGCTACCCCCGTGACAGGCACGGAGGGAGGGAAGGTGGTGAGGGAGGTGGGAGGTTGGGAGGAAAGCGGGGAGAATGGAGGAATTGAAGGTCAAGGGGAAAGGGGATTAGGAGAGTAGCAGACTCCTGCGGAGTTGCGGGAAGAACTGAGTCGGGTTTGGGAGAATTTCCTGGAGGGTGTTTCAAAAGAAATGGAGGGAGGGAAGAGGAGGATGGGACGGGAGGGAACGAGAGAGAGAGACACTTGGAGAGAGAGGGGAAAGAGCAATCGACTCATCCCGAGACACTTCAAGAGTGTGCGGGAGCAGGGGCTGAAGGTGGGCAGGCCCGATGGGGAGGGAGGTTCATTCTTCCTCGGCGGTGGGGGCGGGGGGCAAGAAGAGGGACGGCTTGGGCCAGTGAGGTCTGACACACCCCCGCATCCCCTAGATACACCCCCTTCTGATCCGGGACCGGAGGAGCGAGTCCAGTCGCAACAAACTGCTGAGACGCACGGTCTCCGTGCCGGTGGAGGGGCGGCCCCACGGCGAGCATGGTACGGCGGCCGAGCAGGCTCTCGTGCCCCGGACAGTCGCGGGGAGAGGGCTGAAGGTGGACCGGGCTGCCGGGGAGGTGGGAGTCCGGGAAATGAGGGAGCTGTCAGGGGGTGGGAGGAGGAGGAGGAGGAGGAGGAGGAGGAGGAGGAGGAGGAGGAGGAGGAGGAGGAGGAGGAGGAGACGACAAAGTCTCTCATCCTGCGAGTGGGAGCCTGGAAGGCGAAGGCGCCCTCCTCTGGGATCTGGAGCGGGACTGGGGCTGTGGGTGAGAGGCCCCAGTGTCTTTGCTCTGTTTCGCTCCCTTTTTCCTCTCCAGCAGCGAAGTTTGCCTGTTTTCCTGATGCTTGTAAAAATAGTCTCCTTAGATCTTTAGCTTCCTGTCCGAGCGTTCCGGCCCCTGCCCCTCCCAGCCCTTGGTCTGAGATCGTGGAGAGAATGACCTAGTTCCTGCCCTTCCCCCAGACCTCTGCCCCACCCCCACGGTCCTGATTCCTCTCCCAGACCTTCGGGCCTGTGGGCCCTTCCTCTTTTCTCCCCCCCCCCCCCCTTTTCTCTTCTCTTCAACTGCTGCTATTTTCTGCAGTTCTGTCACCCCCCTTTCTCTTTCCTCCCTGATTTCTCATTATTTTCTGCACCCCTCTTGATTCCTCTGTCGCTCCCCTCTGCTCCCAGTGGAACTTCATCAGACCCCCATCATCTTTCTGTCTGTCTGTAGAGCTATCTGCTCAGTCTGTCTCTCCAACTCTCTCCCTCTCTCCATCTGTCTCTTCCCCTCCCTCCCTCTTTCTGCCCCCCCTCCACCCCCCTCTTTAGTCATTTAAAAAAAGATTTTTGTCTTCCTGAGAAGTTCGCTTAAAAGGTTTCCATGGGAACAGTGAGGGTAGATGAAGGCAGAGAACAGAGATCTGCAGCCAAGGTGCAGAGAGACGTCCTCAGCCCCCAGAAACCCCCATTTCACTGCCCCCTATCACTGCATTCCCCTTCCAGGACCTAGGGATCCAGTTCCTCCATCCCCTCCAAACCCCCTGGTGACCCCTTTCTTCCACCAGCAACTCCTCCCCTCAGGGATCCAGACTCCCAGTTTCTCTTGCTCAAAGAGATTGAGTGGCCTGTCTCCATCCTTTGGCATCCTTTTAGCCCTCTTCTGATAGGCCCAGGTCTCACTGCCCTTGGGGGCCAGCTTTGGGGCCCTGGGTGGGTGGGTGGGCAGGGATGTGTGTCATTGTCATGGAAACCTGTGACCATGGGGGTGTGTGGATAGCACATTTTTGTGAGGCAAAGCCAGGTGGTGGTGGTGGTGGTGGTGGTGGTGGTGGTGGTGGTGGTGGTGGTGGTGTGTACAGAGAATATGTGTGATGTCTGTCACATCTGTGTGTGTGTGTGTGTGTGTGTGTGTGTGTGTGTGTGTGAGTCATGTCCATGTCTGGGAAAGATTTGTGTGTGCACATGTGCATACCTGTGTGTCTAGGCCAGAATGGTCACATGCTCATGGAGCATGTTTATCATATGTCTCGTGTTTGATAATCTCTGCCCTCATAATCCCCATCTTTCTCCTTATCCTGAGTCCTCAGGGTCTGGGGTCTCTGGTGTGGGTCTCCCGTGTGTTTTGGGTGGGGGCACCGTGTGTGTTTGGAGTTGGGGATGGTGTGTGGAAGTTGTTGTGTTGGGGGTTCAGTAGGGGTTGGAAGAGGGTCCTGGAGTATATATAGTTGGGGGGGAGGGTTTAGTGAAAGAGTTGCTAGCTGGTGAATGAACGTTTGGGGTTTTCAGGGGGACATGGAATGTGTAAAGGACATGGAGGATATGCAGGGGACATAAGGATCTTTAGGGGGGCTTGGGGGCCTGGGTCCGCGAAGGGGTGTGCTGAGGCTGTGGACGCTGGAGCCCAGGAGAGGTCGCCGGACCTTTGAGGGGCATTGGAATCCAGGGCTCCTCCTCTGCTGGGTGGAGCCGCCGCCCCTCGTTCCCTCCGCGATTTTGGTGGGGGGTCCTGCTCGGAAGGGGATGGTGGGAGGCCCGGTTGGTTTTGGGGGTCCCCTCGCCCCCCTCCCCCGTCTCTCTCGCGCTGTCTCCGGGCGACGGGGCTCGTGACAGAGGCGGCCACGGCAGCAGCGGTCGCCTAGCAACGGCGGCGGGGCCCGGGCAACGGCGGCAGCGGCGGGAGCGGCGGCGGAGGGAGCCGTTCCCGCGGCCGTCACCGCGCGGCCGTCCCGGCCGTCCCGGGCCCCGCCGCCGCCGCCCCCAACGCGCCGGGCGGCGCGAGCCGGGCCGCGCCGCCCCCTCTCCCGCCGCACCCCGCCCCTCCCCCGCGCAGGGGCGGGGCCCCTCCCCCACCGGGGACACCCCCGACCCCCCCCAGGGGGCGGTGCGAGGTAAGGGCGGGGCCGGGCGGACGAGGAGCGCGCGTGGGGGCGGGGGCGCGCGTGTGCGTGGGCGCGGGAGGGGGTGGGGAAGCCGCGGCGGCGGCGGCGGCGGCGGCAGCTGCTCCCTCCGCATGTTCTCGCTGCATCTTCCGAGTGGGGGGAGTTATGGTAACTGGAGGGGGGCAGCGGAGGTGGGGGGTCGGGGACCGGCCTCGGGGGGGGGGGGGGGGCCAGGGTCGCGAGCACGCGGGGGAGGCCGGTCCGGGGTGATCTCGGAGCCCCTTGGTGGACACGGCAGCCCGCGTGTCCGTGTATGTGTTCGTGTCCATGCTCGTGTCCCCTGTGTGTCGATGCCATGTGTACCCGGGGCCCAGTTCCTCATGCACACATGTGCAGCCAGCCGTGTGCAAGCTTGTCCTGTCTCATCGTGCCTCTGTCTGGTTCCTGCCTAGGAGACTGCTGGGCCGGCCACTGGTCATACTGGTACATGTCACCTCCGACCCTGAACATGCATGTCTCTCTCTGGCTGGGGCTCACCTCCAGTCAGTCTCCTGTGTGTAGGGATGTGTGGCTGCATGAGCAGGATTTTCCCTGTCCCTGGTGGCAGGTGTGTGTCTTTGCATGTGTTCCATCATTGGCCTGGGTATCTGTGTCAATCCCAGCACGGGTGTCCAGGGTGTGTCTGGATGTGGGTGGTGTGCAAGTGGGGGAAGGGAGTGAGTGTGTGTGAGTGGGCTTCTTGGCATCCTACTATGTACGAAACACCTTTGAGCTAGGCAGGTGTGAGCCCCTGGTGTGTCTGGGAGTGGGGATTGAAAAGCTGAAAAAGAAAGGAGTGGGGAGAAAGTGGAAAAGTGGGGAGAAGGGAGGTGAAGAGGAATGAGAGAGGCTTGGCTAAGAGGGAAAGAATGGCTGGAGAAAGGGAATGTGGGAGATATTTGAGCCAGATTGAGGAGAAAAGAGGATAAGAAAGCTTAAGATGGGGAACTGGATGGAGGGAGAAGGGGTCTGGGAGCTGGGGAGGAGGGGCAGGGGGAGGAAAGAGGCCTTTTGGTAAAGCTATCTCTTGAGAGAAGAAAGGGGCAAGATGAGAGAGAGGACACCGGTTCATGTAGGTTGTATAGGATCAGGCTTGGTTGGATGAGAGATGGCCACTCAGCCATAGAGGCTGGCTCACAGTGAGGCCTGTCACTGCAGGTGCTGTCATTAGAGCTTCCTGTCCCCTGCACAGTTTTGCCCCCCATTTCGCTGCTCTGTCCAGCTCTGTTCCTCATCCTGCTCTGGCAACCTTTCTCCTTGGCTCCCCTCAAGAGTTGCCAGCTGGGTAGGACAAGGAAGAAAGGCCAAAGGGAAGGTTAGGGATGTGGGACATTGGAGGGCAGGGAGAGATTCTGTGGGTGATGGCAAGATTAGAGAGATTGGAGAGGCGGGAGTCCAAGCCCTCGCTGTGTATGTGTGAGAGTGCAATTGTGTGTGTACACAGGGTGTGTACATGTGTGGGTGTGTGCACAATGCCTGTGTTACGGGTGTGTGTAGGTGGCTGTTATGTGTGTGCATGCGTGTATACATCGTGCAGGGATAGGACCTGGAGACCCAGGATCGCAGTGTACACTTACCAGGTTTGCTCTGTGTGTGTACACGGGTATGTGCTGTGTTTCCTGTACATGTCATTGCATGCAGCATTAATAACAGAATGTCCTGTGTTTCTGTCACTTTGTTTCATTTTCCTTTGTGGTTTTCTTTCTTGCGGTAGTGAAAGTCTTTGTAAGCGTATGCGTACGTGGTTTACCCGTACCTGTGACTTATGTGTGAGTTCATAGATCTCAGCTCCTGATAATATGCATGAGGTGATATTACTTCCAAGAACCAAGAGAACCAATTAGCAAATTTGTTCTCTGCCTGTCAATTCTTTAGTTCCAAAGCAAAATTTTAGTGGATTTCAAGTTAGTCTTTGTGCCTTATTAAAGGAGCCTGCATATGAAAGTAGTGGCTGAGTTTGGTTCCTTGGAATGGAAGTGAGGCAGCCATACCTGAGAAATGCAGAGACTAGGAAAAAGATACCCTTAGATGCGTTGTTGAGTGTGCCCTCAGAAGGACAAATAATAGCGTTTGCTCCTTGTTTTTGTTTATTGTGAGAGCAATCACTGATGCCTGTGTTGGAGTCAGGGAAGGGCTGGGGGAGAAGAAGGGATTGTCCTGAGACAGAGTGGATGTGGTCATACTTCCCATGTGAATGAAGGATGTTTTTGCTTTTGGGGTACCAGGATACCTTGCTGTGGTTGGGATCATGGTATACTCAAGCACGTATCTTAGAGGTTAAACTGACTTCCGTGTGTGTGTGTGTGTGTGTGTGTGTGTTAGGGTTAAATGTCTAATTCTGTAATGTGCTGCCCACATGATTCCCAAGGGACTGGGGCCACAGGTCCACACCAGCAGCTCTCATGTGGGTGTCTGGGTCCAAATGTGTACTCCCCTGTTGCAGTGTTCACATATGTCTAAGCATGTATCCCGTGGGGTATGTGGGTCCCAAGGTCTCAGAACGTGGATCTGTGGCACCCCTGTGCTCACAGTTGTGTGTATGTCTCATAAGCACCTAGATCCCTATTTTTTGTATTGTGGTTATATACACGTACCCACACAGCTCAGTGTATGTTTCTGTGCTCTACACACATGTTCCCAAGGGTCTGACAAGGGTTCCTGTGTCATGGTGTCCGCATTTTTGTGGACAGACCTTCTAACACCTGGGCTTTGGAGGCAAAGGGAAACTGAAGACTGATTCTAGGGTAGATTGCTGGTGATTTGCAATTCTGGAAGCAGACAGTGAAATGTAGCTGTGGCCCTCCCTTGTTCTGGAACCTAGAGGGTTAACAGGCAGCTCTTCCGGTCCCCCTCCCTCCAGCCTGTAGCTTCTTGTTGCCGTGGAGATGATAGCCCCGCCCCTGATGCAGCACCTGCCCCCCCATTGGCTGCAGTGGTGACTGTGGGGCTGAGGGGGGAGCCCAGGCCTGGGCAGCCATTCTGGAGCTGGAGCCGGAGCTTGGCATCCCCCCACTTTCATTCTCCTCTAGCCCCTTGGCCCCTCTAAATTCCCTGGCAGCAGAGCCCCAGCTTCCCTCCTCTGAGCTGCCACCCCTCTAGACTCGTGGCAGTCTGAGCTTCATCCGCATTCTCTTCCCCTCCTCCTCTTCTCCCTACCCTCACTTGGGAGTCCCCTGAACCTCCACTGCTCATCCTCCCCACTCCCTGCCCACTCCCCTGCATTCTTCTCTTTTCCTCTTCCCCACCCCCCTTCCCTCCTGAGTCCCTGCCACTGCAGTGCACGTGGAACCTGCCCTTCTCCCCTCCCCCTCCCATCTGCCCCTTCCTTGAATTTTCTGTTCCCAGGCTTCTTCCCCTGCCACTCCTCACAGGTCGCTTCTAAGACTTCCCCCTCCAGACCAGGGAGGGGGTCATGGGAGGCAGCCCTGGCTGTCCAGACAGACAGGGGTTCCAGGAGAGGGGGGCAGGTGGAAGATGTGCCCAGCTGAGGGGAGAGGAAAGCCTGCCTATGGGCAATGACCTTTAACCCAACTGCCCCCCCCAGCTAGCCCCTTCCTGGGGGGGTGGGCACCAAGGACCTAGCTTCTGTGGATCTTTGGTGTCCTTTTATCACTGGGGTTTTACTGACCCTCTCAGCCATGCCCTTCTGCTGACTGCCAGTCCCAGTCATGGGCCTAAGGCCTCCCACCCCATCCCCCTCGGGGGGCTCCGGCTCGGGTTCTTTACCCCCTCCTTCCCGCCGTCAGCCTCTCAGCCGCCGCTGCTCTTCCTGCTGCTTTCCGGGGGGTAGGTGAGGCTGGAGCTGAGGGGCAGAGGGAGGTGGGCGAATGGGCTGGGGCCAGAGTTGGAAACCTGGGCTAACAGCAACCCCTCCCCAACTTCCCTTCTGGCTCTTTATCCCCCTCCAGAATACCACTTGGGTCGCTCGAGGAGGAAGAGCGTCCCAGGGGGGAAGCAGTACAGCATGGAGGCCGCCCCCGCTGCGCCCTTCCGGCCCTCGGTGAGTGAAGGCACCAGCCAGATGTGGCTCAGCTGGGTCCCCTCCTCTCTAGCCCCAGCTGGAGCCCCAGGATTCTGAGAAAGGGGGCAGGAGGGAGAGAGAGAGAGAAAGCGCGCGCACACTCACTCATGCGCGCGCCTCTCCCCACCTCTTTGGTTTCCCCCTCCTTGGCTCTGTCCCCCTGCTTCTCAGACCAGCCCTCCCACCTTCTCCAAGCTGGTGTGTGTGTGTGTGTGTGTGTGTGTGTGTGTGTGTGTGTGTGTGTATGTGTATGCTTGCACCCGTTGGGAGCAAGGGAAGAAAAATTGGTAGCAGGGCTCCCATCTCCATTTCCTCATCTCTAGAGACTTCCCTTCCCCCCCCCCCCCCATCCCACTTTCATCCAGGGACTCTACCAGCTGAGGGGTGAGTAGGTAGAACTGACCCTGCCCCAATCCACCCCTCTCCCCATTTCCCCCCCACCCCAGCAAGGCTTCCTGAGCCGGAGGCTAAAAAGCTCCATCAAACGCACGAAGTCACAACCCAAACTTGACCGGACCAGCAGCTTTCGCCAGATCCTGCCTCGCTTCCGAAGTGCTGACCATGACCGGTACAGGGGCTGGAGTGGGCGGGATGAGCTGGATGCAGCATAGGGGACTCTTGGGTGAGATTGGAGGGAAGGAGGCTATCTAGGTGCAGAGAATGAAGGCCGTGGATTGGTGGATTGGTTGAGGGATGTTATGGGACAAGGGACAGAATGGAGAAGAGGAAGCAGGAGAGAGGCACGGTGCAGGGAGAGGACAAGCTGAGAGGCAGGAAGAGAATGAAGGTGAGGCCAAGGAGGGACTCTCCTGGTCACCAGAAGGATGGGCTCCATCCCCGGATTGAAGGAGCTGTACAGGACAGAGGAGTAATGGAGCCTGGGAAACACTGAAGGAATCCAGGGAAGGGGTGGTGGGTTGGTAGGAGAGGGAGCAGTGTGATCTAGGAGAAGGGTGTGAGGGAATGGCAGCAGTTGGAGTGGGGCTGGGGCTGGCAGATACTGATGGATGAGGGAAGGGCAGCAGAAAGCCTGACAGAAAGGGGAGGCTGACACAGGTATGCAGGCTGACAACTGGGAGGGGAAGCTGTAGGGTTAATCGTGGAATGAAGTATGAGGCAGAAATCCCTCTGAGAAGTCCAGGGGGCACTGTCTCTGAGACTGGGGTTGCAGGAGATCTGATATTTGCTTCTGTTGTCTGCCTCTTGGGGTCCCTCTTTGGGTTTCCCCCTCGCCCAGTCTCTCCCCAGGGAGAACCCTGTCCTCCCTTTCCCCCCATGTCTGGCCGCCCCCAGGATTGGGCAGGTAGGGAGGTTGGGATAGGTGAGTCACACCTTCCCCTACCCCCCTCCTATGTCACCAGAGCTGGATTTGGGCCTGGCGGGGGGGTGAGGGCATGGTATTCCTGGCCGCGGGGGCGGGGGGCCGGGGGAGCGTCGCGCTGACGGCAAAGGAGCCCAAGATGACGGGGCTGCTATAAATAGCCTCATGGAGGCTCCCACACCCGAGCTCTCCCTCCCGCTTTCCCGCTGCTCTCCACTCTTCCTCCCCTAGCCATCTCCCAGCCATTCACTATCCCATCCCTCTGTGTTGTGTGCTATGTCCTCCATTCCCTCAGTCTCCTTTACCTTCTGCTCCCTGGTGTGGTCCCTGCTTGTCCCCCACCTCTGTTCCCACGCCCGTCTTCCCAGCTGCTCCTCATCTTCTTCCATCCTCGGTCTTTCCGCACGTGGCTTGGCCTCCCCCTTCTCCCTCCTGCCCTACCTCCTCCTCTTCCCCAGGCCCCATTTTCAATCTCTTCCTTCTCACTTCTCTGCCCACAGCTTTCTCCTATTGCTTGTGATTTCCCCTCCCTCCTTCCTCTGATTCTGCTAAAACTTGTCCTCTGCTTTCATTCATTCATTCTTTGAATCATTACATGTTTTTTAGGTACTAGCTGTGTGCCAGGCCCAAATAAACATTTTCTTTGTATTTCTGGTTCTTTACTCCTACTTTTTCCCCTGATATTGAGGCTCTGATTTGGGGGTTGGGGGTGGTCACCTAAAAGTGCCCCACACCCACCTGTTCTCTTTGTTTTTGTTTTTGTTTTCCTTTCTGCCATGGTCCATTTCTGGGTTGAGGTATTTCCAGGTGTCCCCAGTCCTCACAACCCCTTAGGTATGAATTGGGGGGTAGGAGTTTCTTAAAGGGTCCTGGCTTCTCTCATTTTCCTCATGTCTTTCTGTCTGTGTCTGTGTGGGAAGGGGGCTCAGGGGACTCTTTCCCCAGGTCCCTACCCTAGAGCTAGCCCCTGGGTGTGTAAGAAGAGTGGGGCCCTGACCCTGTCATCGGACCCTTCCCTGCCAGGGCCCGGCTGATGCAGAGCTTCAAGGAGTCACACTCGCACGAGTCTTTGCTGAGCCCTAGCAGTGCGGCCGAGGCCTTGGAGCTCAACTTGGATGAAGATTCCATTATCAAGCCAGTGCATAGCTCCATCCTGGGCCAGGAGTTCTGTTTTGAGGTACTGGGTCTCGCGGACTGAGGAGGGCAGGAGTGATGGAGGGTGAGGGCACGGAGGCCTGACGAAGGTAGCACAGGTGGGGATGGTAAGGAAACAGAAACCTCCGGGGTTGAAAGAAAGGAGGGCAGGCCAGGGAGGAAGACACAGTGATGGAGTCTCCAGTCTTAGGAGTCACCTCCCCTCTGGAGCCCCATCTCAACCCCCACCCCTCTCTAGGTAACAACGTCTTCAGGGACAAAATGTTTTGCCTGTCGTTCTGCCGCCGAGAGGGACAAATGGATCGAGAACCTACAACGGGCAGTAAAACCAAACAAGGTATCGGGAGTAAAGGAGATCCAGACAGCATGGGCAAGGCAAAGGTCAAGCCACGGGGGAAGCCGGGGGCCTAGGGGGCAAGATGAGCTCTAAAGGAAAGGGAGGCTTGGAGAGGAGGAGATCTGGGTGAGCAGGAGGTGACCCCCACTTGTTTCTGAGTCCCCCCATGTCTTTTTACCATTCCTCCTACCTTGTGATGTTTCTTTGCCATAGAAGTCCCAGACTTACAAAGCCGATTCGTCTTCCCTGGGGGCAGCAATGCCCCACCAACACCCTGGCAGTGGTCGCCTAGCCCCTGCCTGTAGCGTTCCTGCACAGCTACAGTTGTCAGCTAGCCAAGTCTCTAGACCTCAGTTCCCTCTCCGTAGAGCTGGTGGGAATGGGGTTTAGATGGGGATTCGATGACCTCTAAAGTCCCCTCTGGCTCAGAAATTCTACAGTCTGTGTTCTTCCCAAGGCTTCTCTTTCCCAGGAGACATGCTCCCAGTTCCCTCAGCTATTCTCGAATCCCAGTTTCCAGTGAGCCCACAGTCCTGGTGACCCTCCTCCAGGGGGCCCTTGTTTTTCATTGTCCTTAATTAGACCCTACTTGCTGGATACAGTCTAACGCGTGCAGAGTCCGAACGCCATGCTTTCTTCTTACTGTGACTGTGACATCCCCTGGGCTTCACTATGACCTTGTGGTCCGTTGTATCCTCAAGGCCCTTTCATGCTACATGTAGCCTCCCCCATCCTGTATTTATGCAGCTCACTTTTTTTGTTTTTGCAATCAACTTCTGATTGTCTTTGGAGGACTCCCCAGTTCTTCCCTTCAAATTCCACCTTATTTTTGGTTTATTATTCTAGCTTTTGAAAATTTTCCCAATGCTGATTCTGTTGTCTGGTGTATGGCTACCATCTGCATTCGTTTTCTAGGGCTGCCGTAACTAATTACCACCAATTAGGTCACTTAAAACAAAAGAAGTTCATTCCTTAACAGTTTGGGAGACTAAAAGTCTAAACTCAAGGTGTTGGCAGAACTTTGTTTCCTCTGAAGCTCTAAGGGAGAATCTTTCCCTGCCTCTTTTGTTTTTGCTTTTGTTTTCTTTTTTCTTTCTTGCCTTTTAGCTCCTGGGGTTCCCAACAATCTTTGGCATTCCTTGACTTACAGCCGCACCTGTCCGATTTCTGTCTCCGTGTGTCTCTGGTCTCTAAATCTCTCTCCATACAGATATGAGGCATTGGATTTAGAGCCCGCTCTAATCTAGCATGAACACATCTTAATATGAGTGTACCTCATATTAAGGTGGACCCTTTTAAGGGACCCATATTAAGGTGAA
Source organism: Neofelis nebulosa (assembly GCF_028018385.1). Classification (NCBI taxonomy): domain Eukaryota; kingdom Metazoa; phylum Chordata; class Mammalia; order Carnivora; family Felidae; genus Neofelis; species Neofelis nebulosa. The sequence continues at coordinate 35,751,417 of NC_080787.1, forward strand.
CCCATATTAAGTGGACCCTTTTCCCAGTTAAGGTCACGTTCATAGGTTTCAAGTGGACATGAATTTTGGAAGGAGGATACTAGTCAACCCAATACACGTACTCTCAGCCTTCCAATTGCTATCTCAGAGACTGTCTCTCACTTTCTCACTGTCTCTCCCCTTTTGGTGTCTCTGTCTCTCTCTCCCTTCCCCTTTATCCGCCATGCCCACCCCACCCCACCAGGACAACAGCCGACGGGTGGACAATGTGTTGAAGCTGTGGATCATAGAGGCTCGGGAGCTCCCCCCCAAGAAGCGGTACTACTGCGAGCTCTGCCTGGATGATATGCTGTATGCCCGCACCACCTCCAAGCCCCGGTCGGCCTCGGGGGACACCGTCTTCTGGGGCGAGCACTTTGAGTTTAACAATCTACCGGCTGTCCGCGCCCTGCGGCTACATCTGTACCGTGACTCAGACAAAAAGCGCAAGAAGGACAAGGCGGGCTACGTTGGCCTGGTGACTGTGCCCGTGGCCACCCTAGCTGGGCGCCACTTCACAGAGCAGTGGTACCCTGTGACCCTGCCGACAGGCAGTGGGGGCTCCGGGGGCATGGGGGGTTCAGGAGGGGGCGGGGGCTCAGGGAGCGGCTCAGGGGGCAAGGGCAAAGGAGGCTGCCCAGCTGTGCGGCTGAAAGCACGCTACCAGACGATGAGTATCCTGCCCATGGAGCTGTATAAGGAGTTTGCAGAGTACGTCACCAACCACTACCGGATGCTGTGTGCCGTATTGGAGCCCGCCCTGAATGTCAAGGGCAAAGAGGAGGTTGCCAGTGCACTGGTTCACATTCTGCAGAGTACGGGCAAGGCCAAGGTGAGTGCTGTGCCCCCAGGAATAGGTAACCTGGGAGTGGGCACTTGCTTGGGAGAGGGGGATAGTAAGGATAGGGCACTAATGTCTTCAGAATGAGCTCGGGTTGTATGGAGGCTGACCCTTGGATTTTCCCGGGCCTCAGGACTTCCTTTCAGACATGGCCATGTCCGAGGTAGACCGGTTCATGGAACGGGAGCACCTTATATTCCGCGAGAACACGCTCGCCACTAAAGCCATAGAAGAGTACATGAGACTGATTGGTCAGAAATACCTCAAGGATGCCATCGGTACGACCTAGTCTCAGGTCTTCTTCCCAAACCTGCCACACGTGCCTCGCAACCCTAAACCTGGCTACCCCAGACCCCAAGTCACCCTTCCTCAGCTTGAATGCTTCCAAGCCTCGAGTCCCCGGACTCCAGCCTCCAACCATGGGATTCCGAGTTCCCCAACCCAGGCAGCCCCCATCCCTGCCCTTGGCAAGTATGACCACCCTCTGTTGTGCCCCCACCCCAGGGGAATTCATCCGTGCTCTGTATGAGTCGGAGGAGAACTGCGAAGTGGACCCTATCAAGTGCACGGCGTCCAGCCTGGCAGAGCACCAGGCCAACCTGCGGATGTGCTGTGAGTTGGCCCTGTGCAAGGTGGTCAACTCCCACTGGTGAGACTGGGAACGCTGGGTGGGGGCCGGGGCTGGGGTCGTGTGTTCATCTGTTCATCCATCTGTCCATCCGCAAAGAGGACTGAATACTGGTTATGGGTGAAGCGGCGTGCTTGGGGCTGTAAGGCAGGCAGACAGAAGATTGAGGCCTGGCCCCTGCCCTTAGAGGGACAGGTTAGATACACAGAAAGCTACGGAACAGTTGTACTGTGTGTTAAGTGCCAAGGAAGGTTCCCTCCCCCCAGGCAACATAAGGCCAGAGAAAGTGGAGGTTTGATTGAGATAAGCTGGGAAGGCTTCGTGAAGGAGGTACCCCCGCCCCTCTACTCCCCCCCCCCCCCCCCCGCCCGGGGCTGGGCTTTGAAGACCGGGTTAGGTTCTGATGTGTGGATTTGATGGGCAAAGAAGACATTCTGGGAGAATGCCATGGGAGGGGCACATGCATGAAGGTGAGGGCCCGGGAGCTTTCGGAGGCCAGCAGTTAGGCCAGGTTTAATGGAGCACATGGCTCCTAATGGAGAGTGGAAGGAGAAGAGGTCTGGACATGGGAGTTGGAGTTAGAATCTGGAAGTCCTCAGCTGCCAGGCTAAGAGTTGGAGTTCATTGGTAGGTCACGGATGCCATTAGTGGTGCTAGTGCCAAGAAGTATCATGATTGAGAAGATTAATCCTTAAGTGGCGTGGGGTGCAGGGAGTGAGTGGGGTAGGGAGAGCGGAGTCCAGGCTAGTTGGAGGTGATTGTCAGTGGATCGGGACGGTGGCAGGAAAGGGAAAGAGGGGCCGCTGTGAAGGACTCACTGAGGAAAGGATCAGCCGGAGCCTTCAGCTGATTGCAAAGAAGGGAGCTTGTCTGTGGGGAGTCAAGGATGACTCAAGAGGCCACGGGGCTGGTGTTTGAGACCTGTGGTCTCATTGACAGAACTGGGGAAGTCAGGAGGAGGAGCCAGTTGGAGGTGTGGGGGCGATGGTGAGCTCTGCTTTACACTACACAAGTTGGGGGGGGGGGTTTAAGGTGTCAGTGGGACACTGAAGTGGGACGGGGAGGTGGGGAGTGAGCTGAGCCATTGCGGGCAATGGGGGTCACGCAGGGGCACCTCCATCCCCATTTCCCTGGAATCCAGAAGAGTTGGGGGGTCCGAGCTCCCTGTACCTCAAGTGACCCTCCATCTCTCTCCCATCTCTGTCTCTCCCTGGTGTCTGTTTTTCTTCTACTCCTCTCCTTGTCTCTCTCATACACCCTCCGTCTCTCTCCCGCATGTCTCTCTCCCCTCACCTTCTCTCCCCCTCCATTTCTCTTTCCCTGATCTGTCTGTTCCCTCTGCCATAGCCCTCTTCTTCCAGCAGCCTCCCGTCTTCCTCCTGCAGCCACTCCCTCCCTGTCTCTCCCCCACTCTGTTTCCACACCCTCACCTCCTACCACCCCCCTCAGCATGTTCCCTGGAAGCTGAGGGTCTCTGGGGCTCAGTCCCGGTCTCTCTCTTTCTTTCTCTTTCTCTCTGTCTCCCCACCCCTTCCCCTCAGCGTGTTCCCGAGGGAGCTGAAGGAGGTGTTTGCATCTTGGCGGCTGCGCTGCGCAGAGCGGGGCCGGGAGGACATCGCTGACAGGCTGATCAGCGCCTCGCTCTTCTTGCGCTTCCTCTGCCCAGCCATTATGTCGCCCAGTCTCTTTGGGCTCATGCAGGAGTACCCAGATGAGCAGACCTCACGAACCCTAACCCTCATTGCCAAGGTCATCCAGAACCTGGCCAACTTTTCCAAGTGAGAGAAGCCTCAGGCAGGGGTAGGGTGGGGCTGGGGGTGGGCACGAAGGGCCTCCCGAGTCCCCAGAGACCCTGAGACGGGTGGGTGTGAGGCCTTCTGTGTGTGTGTGACCCCTGCCTTCTGGATGCCTTGGCCAGGTTTACCTCAAAGGAGGACTTTCTGGGATTCATGAATGAGTTTCTGGAGCTGGAGTGGGGTTCCATGCAGCAGTTCCTGTATGAGATCTCCAACCTGGACACGCTGACCAACAGCAGTAGCTTTGAGGGTTACATCGACTTGGGCCGAGAGCTCTCCACACTGCATGCCCTGCTCTGGGAGGTGCTGCCCCAGCTCAGTAAGGTCAGCAGATGCCCCTCTGCCGCATCCCCAGATGTCTCCAGAGGCTCCTGTGGCCTGAGAGACCACCCCCTGCACAGATTTTTCTCTCCTTACTGTCCCCAGATGTGTCTCTAGCACCCCCCGCCTGCCCCCCCCCCCAGCTCAGACACCTTCCATCTGCACCCTCTGAGGTCCTCTTAGAGCTGGGCACTTAGCCCCCAGGTAACAGCCTCACCCTTCCAGGAAGCCCTTCTGAAGCTGGGCCCACTGCCCCGGCTCCTCAATGACATCAGCACAGCTCTGAGGAACCCCAACATCCAAAGGCAGCCAAGCCGTCAGAGTGAGCGGCCCCGGCCTCAGCCTGTGGTGCTGCGAGGCCCATCGGCCGAGATGCAGGGCTACATGATGCGGGACCTCAACAGGTGAGCACCTGGGACCCCCACACCGGTGCCCTAGGAGCCCCTACTTTTCTGTTCCGGACACACTCCACTGGGCCCCTGTGCATCTCTCTAGGGCTTAAAAGGAAAAAGAGGCAGGCTCTCACAGAAAATGGTAAGGAGACAGGTATAGTCCGTGGTTAGGCTGAGAGCCCCTTTAAGGCCAGAGGGAGCAGGAATCTCAGAGCCCCAGGAAGAGTGTGGAGGCTCCTCCAGCTCCAGCTTGCTGGAAGCCTGGGGGGTGGGGGGGGTCCTGCCACAAGCTCTGATTTGCCTTGTCCCTCTGCCTGCCCATGCCTGTCCCAGAGCTGAGGTTCAGCCACACAAGTTAGATCAGCCATGTCGTGTCAAAACGTTCAGTTGTCTCTGCGCTGGTTGGTAAATAAGCACTTCCCCAGCCCCCTGCCAGAAGCCTGCAGACCTCAGCCACGATCCAGCCCCAGAGAAGTAACATGTGGACCCTAGCAGGGCCTCCCGAGCCCTGGCATCCACTCCGATGTGGCGGCCTCGGGTGCTATTCATTCTGATGACTGCCCTGCTTATTCCTCCGCCCCGGTCTCCCTCCATGATGCCATACCCATTCCACCATTCCCGCCTCTCCTTCCATGCGTCCACGCCTTCTGCCCACTTCTCTCCTTCTCTCTGTCTGTGCTCGCCCCTCTTCCCATCTCTCTCCAGCTCCATCGACCTTCAGTCCTTCATGGCTCGAGGCCTCAACAGGTGAGGGGCTCTCCCCTCCCCCACCCTCCTCTCCTCTCCTGTCTGCTCCCCGCTCCCACTCCAGTGGCCTTCACCTTCCTCCTCCCCTCTTCTCCTCCATGCACCCTCATCTCCTCCATATCTGCTGGGACCTGCCCCTCATCCCCCATCTTGGTGCCCCCATCTCCCCTCCTCTAGGCCTCACTTCCTCCCTGGAAAGGAAAGGCCTTTTCCTTTCCTTTTTCCCCATGTATCCCCTCCCTACCTGCCCTCTGCAGAGCTGCCACCTCCAGCTCTCCTCCCTTCCCTGTGGGTCCCACTTCTCACCCCCAGGCCTGTGCCAGACCACAGCAGGCTCAGTTGCCGGTGGTGTTGGCCTTACCTCCTGCTTGTACGCCCCTTTCCCTTCCCGCAGCTCTATGGACATGGCTCGCCTCCCTTCCCCAACCAAGGAGAAGCCACCCCCACCGCCCCCTGGTGGGGGGAAAGACCTGTTCTATGTAAGCCGTCCACCACTGGCCCGTTCCTCGCCTGCATACTGCACGAGCAGCTCGGACATCACAGAGCCAGAGCAGAAGATGCTGAGTGTCAACAAGAGTGTCTCCATGCTGGATTTGCAGGGCGACGGGCCCGGCGGCCGTCTCAACAGCAGCAGTGTGTCCAACCTGGCGGCCGTTGGGGACCTGCTGCACTCGAGCCAGGCTTCCCTGACAGCGGCCTTAGGGCTGCGGCCTGCGCCCGCTGGACGCCTCTCCCAGGGGAGTGGCTCGTCCATTACAGCGGCTGGCATGCGCCTCAGCCAGATGGGTGTCACCACGGACGGTGTCCCTGCCCAGCAACTGCGTATCCCCCTCTCCTTTCAGAACCCTCTCTTCCACATGGCTGCTGATGGGCCAGGCCCCCCAGGGGGCCACGGAGGGGGTGGTGGCCATGCCCCTCCCTCCTCCCATCACCACCATCACCACCATCACCACCACCGAGGTGGAGAGCCCCCCGGGGACACCTTTGCCCCATTCCATGGCTATAGCAAGAGCGAGGACCTCTCCTCAGGGGTCCCCAAGCCCCCCGCCGCTTCCATCCTTCACAGCCACAGCTACAGTGATGAGTTTGGACCCTCTGGCACCGACTTCACCCGTCGGCAGCTCTCACTCCAGGACAACCTGCAGCACATGCTGTCCCCTCCCCAGATCACTATTGGTCCCCAGAGGCCCGCCCCCTCAGGGCCCGGAGGTGGGAGTGGTGGTGGGGGCAGTGGTGGGGGTGGCGGGGGCCAGCCGCCTCCATTGCAGAGGGGCAAGTCTCAGCAGTTGACGGTCAGCGCTGCCCAGAAACCCCGGCCATCCAGTGGGAATCTGTTGCAGTCACCGGAGCCGAGTTACGGCCCTGCCCGTCCGCGGCAACAAAGCCTCAGCAAAGAGGGCAGCATTGGGGGCAGCGGGGGCAGCGGTGGCGGAGGGGGTGGGGGGCTCAAGCCCTCCATCACCAAGCAGGTACGTGAGGGTGGGAGGAAGGCCAAGTGGGTGAGGGCCAGGGAGGGAAGAAGGAAATGGGGTGGGGAAGTGGGGGCAGAATAGAGTCTGTGGTCTGAAGGTACAATTTTCTCACCCCTTTTCATTCATTAAACAAGTGTATGTAGAGTCCCTGCTATGCGCTACATCCTGTTCTAGGCACTGTGGATTCAAGGAGATCAACACTAGAGCAGGGGAACAAGGTTGGGACGGTCATCTCCTTTGGCAGCGCTGTCTCCTTCTAAATGCACCCTGCCTTCTCCCACCTTTCCTTTCTATTCACCCCCACCTTGCCCCATCCCAGCATTCTCAGGCGCCATCCACGCTGAATCCCACAATGCCAGCCTCCGAGCGAACGGTAGCCTGGGTCTCCAACATGCCTCACCTGTCAGCTGACATCGAGAGTGCCCACATCGAGCGAGAAGAGTACAAGCTCAAGGAGTACTCTAAGTCGATGGATGAGAGCCGGCTGGACAGGGTACGCCGGGCCCCTCACCTTCCCATTACCCACAGGGGAAGCCTCTAGATGCCTCCCAGGGACGCACCCAGGGTCAAGTAATTACGGTAGAAAGAAGAGACAAAGACCTGATCCCCTTCCTTGAGAAGCCTTCAGTGTATCACGGGAGGCTGTCGACAGTCAGTCTATCGGAAGGCCAACTTCCAGCTTTATTTTGTGGCGTGTCATAGACTGTCTGGGGAGAAAGATTCTATATTAAGGTTTATTTCTGTGTTCTTCCCCAGGGGGAACATAAGCCCTGGCTCTTGTGACTACTCGGGAAAGGGGAAGTGGCTTTGCCAGCAGTGTGAGCTGATAAATTGGGCAGGGGGCACAGCAGTTACAGTTATACTACAAATGATGTCCAGCTTACCCAGTCATTGTCCTGTAGGCGTAGGGTGACAGAGGGTCGGTGTTGGAAAGTGGTATGACTTGGCCTGTGTGTGGAAAAACCATCTGGGCTCTCAGCTTGGTGATGCCCAGAGCAAAAGACAGCAAGAGCTCAGGGGCACACACAGATGATTTAGCAGAAAGTTCCTTGGGGAAGCTGTTGCTCCAAGGGCTCTGAAGAAGAGGGTAGCTGTAAGATTAGGTTATTGTGAAGAATGTCTGACTCCAACCTGGGTGGAGCAGAGAGAGGTTTCTTGGGGCATGTGGTCTTTGAGCATAAGAAAATGTCGGGACTGATCTAGGTGGACTCGGTGTAGCAAGTTCCATGAGAGAGTTAAGCTCTGATGCATCAAGGTAGCCAGCTTAGGTAATATATAACATCTCTGCTTTGCATCTAGAATGGGGTTGGTTATGTATGTGTTCTCTCTGGAGAATGAGAAAATACTCTCCCAAATCATTTTTTCTGTTCTATGGCTTGGGTGAGATATTTTTGTTGATGAAGGCTCTAGACTAGTACCGTCCAGTAGAACTTTCTGCAGTAATGGGAAGTGTCCTGTGATTTGCACCGTCCAGCGTGGTAGCCACTGGCCACACGTGGCTGATGCAACCAAGGAACTGAATTTTTAATTTTTTTTAAATTTTAAATAGCCACATGTGGCGAGTGGCTACTGTATCAGATAGCACAGCTCTAGGCTCTAGAGTGTACAGGGCAGATAAAAATGACTCTTCTGTGCCCTTCCAGCCCCAGAATTCCAGGATCATTATCAACAGAGAGGCATTCCTAGATTCTCATCCTCAACTTGTTTGAAGCCCAGACCCCTGACCCCACATCGCCTCTTCTTATCTGATGTCTTTTCTTCCTGGGTCTCCCTAATGTGCCCTGGTTGGGTTGAAGAGTCACCTTAATGTTTAATTTCTGTGCACAGTCCTTCAAGGTGTGTCCGTGAGTCTTTGTGGGTCCTCACGTGTCCAGATTTACATGTGATGGTGGGTCTGTGCTTCTCGGTGTGGGAGCATATGACCTTGGTCCATTTTAAAGGAGCCTTGGCTCCATGGAAGGGCCTTCTCAGAAGCTACTATGTCTGGTATGATGAGCAGGCAGGGAAGGGTCTGGAGAAGCCAGCTGGGATGTCCCTCACCATGCAGTGGCTGCTTGGTAGGCAAGGACGGAGACTGGGTGGTGGGGTCAGGGTGAGGCACCCCTCACAGTGCGGGGTCGTGTGCCCGGCGGGCAGGTGAAGGAGTATGAGGAGGAGATCCACTCACTGAAGGAGCGGCTGCACATGTCCAACCGGAAGCTAGAAGAGTATGAGCGGAGGCTGCTGTCCCAGGAAGAGCAGACCAGCAAAATCTTGATGCAGTATCAGGCCAGACTGGAGCAGAGCGAGAAGAGGCTAAGGCAGCAGCAGGTGGAGAAGGATTCGCAGATCAAGAGCATCATTGGCAGGTGAGGGGCGGCCTGGGGAGGGGTAGCAAGGGAGAACCTGAGGCTGAAGAGAGCCAGTGAGCTCCCCCTTTTAGCCTCAAGCCCCAAACTCAGGGTCCCATGAGGAAAGCCCACCACCCCACTCCCAGAGATTGCCACCCATTCACCGGTCACCCGATGGGGAGAAACCTCTTGCTTAGTGCACAAGTGTTCCTCTCCCAAACCCTGATCTCTCTCCTGAGAGACTGACCTTTGAAGCCCTTGGAAAATGTGCTTGTTACCGTCCATTACTATGTGTCTGGCCCCAGCCTAGGCTGCAGCCTCCCACTGGTTATTCTCAACCTAGCCTGTGATGTTCTCCCCAAAGTGAGGCAGAGAGCCCCAGCCAGAGCAGCCCCTGGCTATCCCCATCCTTGGTAAACCCTTTCTCTCCAGCCTTGAAAAGGTGCTCTGTTGGAAAGCGAATGACCCTCCTTTGAGTGGAGTGTGTGCACACTTGCACTGCTCTGCCAAGCCCTGGCCTCCAAAGAAGGTATCCTGGCAAGGTGGTTAGCTGTCCTGGGACCCCACGCCCCACTCAAATCAGGGCCAATCCCACTTTGGTTCACTCTGAATGTATTTTTGAGTAAGATTGATTAGAAGGAGAAAGGCCTGACTTGAAACTTGTTTTCAAACCCTTCTCTAATTGATATTCTTGGCGAGAAATCACCTTGAGAGCCTTCATCAAAGGCAGGGAGATGCGGGGAATGATGATTGTCGACACCGCTCTTGGGCTAGGGGTGTCCCAGGGGCTGTACTGGAGATGGCCTGGGTTCGGGGACATGGAATGGGAAATGCAGAAGCTCAGCTACAGAGGGGCAGTGGGAGGGCACCATCCTGAGTGGGAGGACGGAGTGCCGGGGGTGTCCACGTGGCGGAGGTCTTCGAGGCCCAGAAAGCTGTCCTTAGCACGGGAGAGTCCTTGAGAGGAAGGTTACTGCAGGGTGTCTTTTGGGTCATAACGACGGAAGGATTCGAGGGCAGAGGAGAAGGACTCCCAGGCTTTTCCAGAGAGCTGCAGGGGTTCCCCAGGATCAGGAGTTCCACCGGCAGGCTCCAAGCCCGTGCCCGCCACTAACCCCACTGAAGCCCGTCCCTTCAGGCTGATGCTGGTGGAGGAGGAGCTGCGCCGGGACCACCCCGCCATGCCTGAGCCGCTGCCCGAACCCAAGAAGAGGCTGCTCGACGCTCAGGTGGAAATTACAATGTCATTTATCTTCTCCGTGTCCCATCCCCATCCATCCCACTGTCCTTCGTGCACTCACTGCACCAGCCACCCGGCCCCATCACCATCTGTCTCCCACTGTCCTCTGTTTGTGCTCCCCGGTGACCCCATCTTCATCCCATCGTCTGTGCCTTTGTCACTCCTGGCAGTGTCAGCCCCACCCCTGTGCCTTCCTACCCCGTCTCTCCTGCTCCTCTCTGGGTCTCGGAATCTCCACCAGAACCTCAGTCTCTCTGCCCCCAGACCCCACCCCACCCAGTTCCTGGCACCCCTGCCCTGTCTGTGCCTGCACCTGTTCACGTCGGGAGTTCAGCTTCCTCTGAGCTCATCTTGGGCCAGAAGCGCTAGAGGCTGCAGTTGACTAGACTAGAGCACAGGGCAGGGTGAGTTCCAGTTCCCAGGCTCTGAGTGGTCCCCATCACCTCTGTTCTCTTGGCTCCCCAATTTTCCTGTCTCCTGGGCAACTCCCTAATAGCTTCCTCTTCTGACTCTTCAGCTCTTGAAGGCCCCTCTCACCTTGAAAGCTCTCCTTCCCTCAGTATGAAAATCCCTCCCTCTGGTCCTCACACCTGTCTAGCCCTCCAGCTCCCTGCCGCCCTCCCTCTCTCCTCAGCCAGCTTGTAGGACCTCACTCCTGCACCCTTACCCCTTGCTCACCCCAGTTCTGCTCACTTTCCCACCCATGCTCCTCCTTCCTCTGCTCTGACCGCCAGGCTTCCCCACCACCACCGCCAAGGCTCCTGACCCCGTGACCCCACTCTCTCCCCCTGCAGCTCCTCATCAGGTAATTCTCCTGGTTCCGCTTTGACCACGGGCGGAGGACACAGGGGGAGGTGACTCCGGACCACTGCAGGTTGGTCGTGAAGCCCGCTCCCCTCCAACTCTCTGGAGCCTCTCCCCACCCTCACTGCTGCCCTCCACACCCGAGAACCTCCACAGACCCTACCCTCCTGACACCTCCTGCACAGACCCGGCTCCCAAGGCACTGCCCAAACAGAGCACTCCCTGCTGCTCCCAGAAATGCTCAGTGACACCCCGCCAACACCAAGCATTTTGCCCTGGACAGGCCTGGCACATCCCCAGATCTCTCCTACAAAACCCACCGCCCAACCTCCTCTCGGTCCTCTCCCTCTGCCTCTCCGGTGTATGTCTGTCACCCCCCATTTCACCAGAGCGTCCTTGGGAGTTGGGACTTTGGGGGTGGGCTTTGTTAAGGGGTGGTGGTGATGATGGGTTGGGGGACCCTGGCTAGAGGGGCTGTGCTGACTGCAGCAGGTAGGTGGGGGTTTCCCCTTCCTTCCCTAACCTCCGTTCTCCATCCCTCCTTCTACCCCTCACCCGTTTCTCTTCCTCCTCCCTTATATCTGAGTAGAAGAGATCTGTAGCTCCTGTTGGGCCCCAATGGGTGAGAGTTAGGAATGGGCAACTGACTCAGGAAGACTTTTGGGGGGGCTGAAAAGAATGCTGTTCAGGATGTCAGGGTACTAGGCAGGGTGAGTGGAACAAGGAGAGACAAAAAAGGAGCCCTGACAGATGTTAGGATGCAGACGGGCCCATGTGGCGTGGGAGTTGGAAGTGGGGTGAGCCGTCTTCCTAGATAAGATCATGGGCTCAGTAGCCACGTGGATTTCCCGGCAGAGATGCCGGGAACAGCATGTTAAACAACCTATCCGTCCTTATCGGAGCTCACCCCCCATCTCCCGCCACCCAGTGGCCTTGCCGGACACATGGTCCTACCTAAAACTCAGTAAATGGGAACCTGTCAGCCACTGATACCATTTCTGGGGTGCTTTCTTTTCTGCGGGATTGACCTGCAGTGGGCAGTGGCTCCTCACACTGTAATTTTAACTCTCTGCCTGCCCAACCTCTCCGTCAAAGTAGTTAGTGATCTGCAAACAGATGCTACGAGTCACCAGGGGACCTCACCACTTACAGGACTCCTGCCGCGAATTCTTTTGTAAAATGAATAATGGCGCCCTAATTTATCTACTTTCTAAATTTGGGTCCATGGGGGTGTAGGGGGCATGCCTGTGTTCTGTTGCCAGCAGACAGGCAGAGGGAAGGGAATCTGAGGTTCCCTTCCCTGCTCTCCTGCCACACTCAGGATCCCCTACCATACGTAATTTCCTCTCTTGCTGACTTGGGGAAAGTGTGCAAGATGCTCAGCAAGCTAAGAGGGGAGCTTTGCTTAAGGCTGAGGGTTTGGTGACCTTCTGAGAGGTGAGGTCTTTGATTTGAAAAGGAGAGCCGATCTGGGAGCCTCTACTGGGAATGTTTTGTATCCTATAGAGATACGGTTACGCAGAACCAGGCTGCTAGGCCTAAATGCCCTGTGGCCCAGGAAATAATTTGGATGCGTTTTGGTTTTTTTTAACATTTTTTTAAGTGTATTTATTTATTTTGAGAGAGAGAGAGAGCGCACATGCATAATGAGCAGGATGGAGGGGCAGAGAGAGAGGAAAAGAGAATCCCAAGCAGGCTCTGCACTGTCAGCGCAGAGTCTGACATGGGTCTCAGTCTCACAGACTGTGAGATCATGATCTGAGCCGAGATCAAGAGGCAAATGCTTAACCAGCTGAGAGCCACCCAGGCACCCCTGGACACTTTCTAAATCACTCTTAGTTAGGTATTGGTCCCTCTGCAATTTAGCCATTGACTTAAAAACTAATTCTGTGCCTGTATTTTAAAAAGCCAAATGAGCAACCAGAAGTATAGAACAGGTGGCTTTCTTCTCTCCTAGCAGAGGAACAGCAGCCAGAGCTGAGGGCAGGAGCCAGAAGCCAGGAGCTGGTCCAGAAGCAGGAGGAGGTGATAGAATAGGACCAGGGGTGGGAGGAGGGTCTGATACCCCTCACCCTCTAACTGGGATCCCAGGCAGAGGGATTGAAAGGATCCTGGGGGCGGAAAGGAATGAAGCAGTTCTGCTTCCTGGGGATGCGGAGATTGTGGCATGCTGTGCCTCTGCAGAAGCTCCCAGTCATTTCTGCCCTTAGCACGAGAGAGAGGCAGCCCTCCCACGATGTTTTTACCATCCCACATGACTTCCCTGAATCCCCCCTCCCCCCCCCCCCCACCCCAGCCCAGTACAGTTAAACCTCTCTAATTTGGAGTGTTATATTGGGAAGATGGCCACTCTGAATAAGTGACAAAACTGAGTAACAGTGTCTAACATTTAATGAAATGCATGTCTTCAAAATACGTACAGTAAGTAGAACTCGGTGAACAAGGCTTTTCCACTCCAGGCCCTCAGGGAGCATGCGTTAATGAATAGATAGGATTCAGAAGTCTGTTTGCTCGTACCCTCCTACAGACACGTTTCCACTATTAATGTGCTTAGCACGCCCTTTCTTCATAGATAAAGGAAAACTCAAGCCCAGTTTTTGTTCATATTATGAAAAAATTCCAAATCCATGGGGGTCTGGATTAATGAGGTTTTGCTGTACTGCCTCCCCTTGTTCCCTCAATACAAAGTTCCTACCTCGGATTGGGGGTGGGCTGGGAGGGGGTTCCAAGAGGAGGAGGGAGGCTGGGTAGGGGGAAGATGCAAGGGTTTAGGTTGGGGGTGAGGTAGGAACTTGTTTCTTTTGACTGGTTTCCCGGTATGACTCCCTGGGTTGGAAGGCCCATTAGGAGTCTGGGGTGAGATTCCCTTCTCCCTGATCCCAGAAGATGTAACTTCTACTGCAGGTGAGAAACACAATAGGAGGACGGGGGTGGGGGGTTGTCTTGGGGGAAGGTGGGAGGACATGATTTATGGAATGGGCTGGCTATGGGGGAGGCTACGGCTAAGGGGGCTGACACCCAGGCCCCCGCGAAGCGTCTCAATAAGTCCGCGCTCTCCTCTTTGGTGTCTTGCAGGAGAGGCAGCTTCCCCCCTTGGGTCCAACAAACCCGCGTGTGACGCTGGCCCCACCTTGGAACGGCCTGGCCCCCCCAGCACCGCCCCCCCCACCCCGGCTGCAGATCACCGAGAACGGCGAGTTCCGAAACACCGCAGACCACTAGCCCACCCAGCATCACAGACCTTCTTCTCCTTCCCCATGCACCCCACCCTGGAACAGCACCCACCACCAGGACTGGATATCGCCGAGGGACAGCGGGATTGCCTCCCCGAATGCCTCCTTGGGGGGCATCAATCCCCCACCCCCACCGCACCATTTCCAGGGGGGAGAGTGGGGACCCTTAGCTGTCCCCTTTTCCTTCCTGTTGGGGTGCTGCCCCCTGTGACCCCCAGGGACCCTTGCCCCAGGACACCACCTACCCCACACAGACCCCTTCACTCCGGGGTGCTATCCCCATCCTCTGCCTCATCGTTCCCCTGAGCACTGGGGGACAGACCCTCGCCCCCACCCTGGGGGTGTGGCACCTCCAAACTTTCAACTTCAGGGTGATTTTTTAGCAGTAACCAGAGCTGACAATCTAACTCCCCTCCACCGCCCCATTTTGGCCTCCCCTGTCCCCCTTGTTATGGGGAGGGGACCCCAGGTGAGGGGGCCCTATTACCCCTTGATTTCTCAGGAGCGTCTGGGGGGGCTCAGCACGCACAAACTCCTTCTCCTCCTACTACTCTTAAATTTACTCCCTCCCCACCCAGAACCCAGATGGGGTGGAGGGGCCACCGGGGCAGGGAGGGGGCGGCAAGGGGGGAATGGGAGTCATCTCCCCTTCCTCCCACACCTGATCTGCTCTTGGCTGGTCCCAGAGCGGGGTGAGGGGGCTTATGCCCCCCCCTCCCCCAGTGTGTTGGGTGGGGTGGAATTGAGGTTAGGGTGAGGGGTTAGGGTCTAGGAGGGTGTGTATGTTAGGGAGGACAGACTGGTTGATCTGCCCTACCCTGACACACACAGCCCCCCTTGTCTCTCCCCCTCTCTCTTCTTGGTCTCTACTCCCAGGGGGAGGGGGGAACTTACTCTAGGAAAAGCCATGTCTCTCTCCCCCAGGGTGGGGGGACCTGTGTTGGAGGAGGGGTGTTGGGGGCCCCCTTCCATGACTCTGTCCCCCCCCCGGGGGAGGTAGGACAGGGCTGGGCTTCCCTCTCATCCTCCCCCCTCCCCAATCTCCCTCCACCTCCCTCCCTCCCGCCAGCTCCACAATTTTTCGGTGTTTCTCTGTACATAGCTCTCTGGCGGGATAGGGGAGGTAGGATGGATGGGGTTTAGGGTGGGTAGGTCATGGGAGGGGAGAAGCCCCTCCTTGGCACCCCCTCTTCCCTGACTGCTGTCCCCTACCCAGCCTTGCCCCCTCATCCCTTCTTGCGTTTGGTATTGAGACTCTTTCCAGACTTCACCCTTCTTTCTTTTGTATGGACAGTTCCCCTTCAGTCCCATCCCCCTACACACATACACCCAGCCGGGGCCAAATTTATACTTATATAAAAGTTGTAAATATGTGAAATTTTATCCCTGTGCCCTCTCCTTGCTTTCCCAACCTCAGACCCTACCCCTGGATCCTCTTTCCTCTTCTCTTTGGCTGTTGTAATTATCTGGGGTTTGTACTGTACATATCGGGGGTGTGTGTGTGTGGGCTGGGGGCAACCCCTCTGTACAGAGCTTCCTGGCCCCCTCCCCCCCCACGCGTCCCTCCCCCTCCACCACCCTAAGGGTAGGGAGATGCTCTTCCTACTTGTTTTATTTTGTTTTCTCGTTCTCCCTCCCCACCCTGTCCCACCCCACTCCCAGCCTCTCTGTCCTTCACCACTATCCCTTTTTCTCCACTCCCAGCCCCATTTCCTTTTTTTCTGGAGTGTGTGGTGAAACAGAAAAATCATGTTTAATAAACGGAGATTGTTCTTTTATCGCTGTACTGATTTTCCTAAGCTGGGACTTCCAGACAGACCAGCAAGTGACGGGATCTGCTTTTTCATAGGAAGGTGACCTGCTGGAAGAAACTATATCTCTGCGTGATGCCACCGTATTCCCCAGAATCTCTCTCCCACCCAGCGATGAGACTACTGTGTTTTTGAGCAGGGGGTTTGCACTGGCCAAGCTTACCCAATCTAGGTCTCTCCTCCGCACTGCTCCACTTAACCCGAAGGAGTAAAGAGGCCAAGGAACAGGAACAGTATCTGATAAATTCCAAGTTATGTTACACATACACACACACACGCGCGCGTTTAGTGATCACCTAGAAATAAGGTTTATTTAATTGCTGGTTAAAATGCTACCGTATGGAATGGAGGAAAGAACTTGGTGCCTCAGCAAATGTGAGTTCCAATCCCAGACCCGTCACTTGGCAGCCTCGGTTTCCCCCAAGAAAACTGAGGATCGCGACATCTATCTTCCAGGGCTGGGGGAGGATACAAGATGTGTGGACAGTACGTGGCCCGCACAGTAGGTACCGAATTAAACTCGCCTTCTCAGCACCTACCGGGGGACGGGCGCTACATTTAATCACCCTACGACTTTTGAGTCTCCCCCCTCCTTCCGAGCTATGCTCTCCGGAGGTCTGGCTTGCGGTCCTCCCCCCGTAGAGGCCACCCCATCCGCAGCTGCGTAGGGGCCAGCGACCTCCTGCTAGCCCCGCCTTCTCGCCCGCGCAACCAATCAACACGAGGCTTTTAGGCCACTGCCCTCCGATTGGCTGCGGCCCTGACACCGCCCACCACCCGGCGTTGGCGTCCGGCGGGAAGGCGGTGGCTTCCGGCCTGGGACGGCGAGGTGGCCGCAAAGGCGCTCTGGTCCATAGCCGCGTGTGTACCGGCGGGGGCGTGGCGGCGGGAAGGGCCTCTCGGCCGTCACTCAAGGTCTCCCGGTGGCCGCGGCTTCCCGGGAGCCGGGCTCTCAGGGCACCGTGAGAAGGAGCGGAGCGGAGGGCAGCAGCCGTCGGGGGCCGGCGAGGTCAGGCGCGTGGCTGGAAGGACCTCCTCATCCTCCTTCACAGGCCCTGGAAGTTAAACCCCGGTTGGTCTTTTGCTGTGGTTGTTTAGTTCTTATTTCCTTGGTGGGGGAGTGCGCGGGATTGATCTGCGGAAATCGCCACTGACTTCAAAGTTTCCACATGTTGGGTTGGGGAGGCGAGTGCTGTGTGAGGAGACGTGGTTCCCCTTACCCAGAGCTTCTGTGACCCCCGTCTCTTTCCTCCACAGCCTTCGTCCCGCGTGGGCTCCGCCCCCAGCCCCTCATCTCCCGTATTCGATCCTCTGGGATCTCTTTCTGAGGAGGCCATATGGATACCTCGACGCCTTTGCCTCCCGTCCCCCCCTCCCCGATCTGCAACCCAGCCCCGCGGACGATCCAGATCGAGTTCCCGCAGCATAGCTCCCTGCTGCTGGAAGCCCTGAACCGCCACAGGCTAGAGGGCAAGTTCTGTGATGTGTCCCTCTTGGTGCAGGGCCGGGAACTTAGGGCTCACAAAGCAGTGTTGGCTGCTGCCTCTCCTTACTTCCATGACAAACTTCTTCTGGGGGATGCGCCACGTCTCACTCTGCCCAGCGTCATTGAAGCCGATGCCTTCGAGGGGCTGCTCCAGCTCATTTATTCCGGGCGCCTCCGTCTGCCACTGGATGCTCTCCCTGCCCACCTCCTCGTGGCCAGTGGCCTCCAGATGTGGCAAGTAGTAGATCAGTGCTCAGAGATTCTTAGAGAACTAGAAAACTCAGGTGGTGGAATTTCAGCCCGGGGGGCGACCTCTTACCACACACTTCCTTCCACCACATCCTCTCCAGGAGGCTGGTGCATTCGCTCTTCCCCTTTCCAGACCCCAGTGCAGTCTTCCACTTCTACCGAGAGCCCCGTTTTAGGGGAGGGGAGCGAACTGGGCGATGTGTTACAGATTCAAGTTGAGGAAGAGGAGGAGGAGGAGGAGGAAGAAGAGGAGGAGGAGGAGGAGGATCAGGCGTCAACAGCACCCTCCCAGACTCCTCAGCCCCCGAGAGTATCAGGGAGCTTTCCCTGCCCTCATGGATCTCACTCACTGCCCGTATCCACTACGCCCCGCAGGGTTCCAGAGGGCGAGAGTGCACCCCTCGAGCCTCCTGCCCCTCATACTGCACTGCCCCCCAAAGTCTTCTACATTAAGCAGGAGCCCTCTGAGCCTAAAGAAGAGATATCAACAGGTGGAACTCAATCTGGAGGAGCAAAGGAGGAGACCAAAGTGTTTCCTGGAGGGGACGCTGAAGGGAATGGAGAGCTAGGGTTCTTGCTGCCCTCGGGAGCAGGGGCGACATATGGAGGAGGAGGAGGAGGTCCATCCTGGAAACCAGTGGATCTTCATGGGAATGAAATCCTCTCAGGGGGTGGGGGACCTGGGGGGGCAGGACAGGCTGTGCATGGGCCTGTGAAGTTAGGAGGTACACCCCCCGCAGATGGAAAACGCTTCGGTTGCTTGTGTGGGAAGCGGTTTGCAGTGAAGCCAAAGCGTGACCGTCACATCATGCTGACCTTCAGCCTTCGGCCCTTTGGCTGTGGCGTCTGCAATAAGCGCTTCAAGCTGAAGCACCATCTGACGGAGCACATGAAGACCCACGCTGGAGCCCTGCATGCCTGCCCCCATTGCGGCCGTCGGTTCCGAGTCCATGCCTGTTTCCTTCGCCATCGGGACCTGTGCAAGGGCCAGGGCTGGGCCACTGCTCACTGGACTTACAACTGACTGCTGAGGCCATGCGCTAATTTCTAGTGCAGGAGAGCCACTGCTGCTGATGGACACTTTCCCCTCACCACCATTGCACCCCACTCTCGGATCTTGAAATCATGCCAAGAGAATAGATATATCCTGGACATCTTGTTCTTAAGTGTGGGCGTCGACCTGTCAGATTTGGGAATTCAGTTTTCTCATCTCGAGGTTTGCTAACCACCCCATCAGAAGGTGGTGTATAGGGCATACATAATTTGATCACTTGCCCATAATAGACCTTTCATACAGTAAACCAGATTTCAGATTAAGAGTTTGCTGAGAAAAGAGAGCAAAAAGACGTGACGATTAAATGTTGCATTTGGTCTCCACGAGGAGTTAAAGGAGCTGGTCTCCATGTAGGGATGTTTGATTCTAAGGTCTAGTGATTCCAAAACTAATAAGCTCTGTGTTTTCGCCCTTGTCATTGCTGAAATGATTTAGGTAGAGTTCTTTTTATGTGCTTTCTTTTGTTAGATCTTTCCAGAAGCTCCTCAGATCATAACTTGCTCTCTCACCTTCCCAACACTTCTATTTTTAATGTGGTAGTTGAGCACTTTAACAAACTTGAGCATTCCAGGTGTCATTCCTAGAACCCTCTTTTTAACAGAGGGTATTCCCTCAACAGTCTGTGCCTCTTGTTTACCTGTGTCCCCCACTGATCACCCACATATTGATCACAGTGATTGGAATGTGACCAGTGAACTCAGGAGGTGGCCACCGACCTAAAATGCTCTCAGGGTAGCACCACTGTTTTGAACAAGTGTCTGTTGTCAGAGGCTGAGACAGCGCATACAGAAGGCTGGAGAGTAACTGCACAGTAGGACCACACACTCTTCCTTTCCATCCCACTCACACGATAGCCCCTTGAGAGAGAGAAGAGAGAAGAGTAGATATTGGAATGGGGAGATTTTCACAGTTACTTAATTTCTTCAAATAAACTTTGCCCTGAAATCTAAGCTGACAATGGACTGGATTGAGTAATTTATTGGGAGAGACAGCATGAAAACAGAGTTGCAAAAACTTGAATGTGTTCCTTATGCAGCAGGGCTATGTTGATGGGGGAAGAATGGGATGGTTTCACATTGGTGCAGAGATCATTGTCCTGGACCTCAGTGGGCCAGGTTCTAGGCCTTGACCTGCCACTGAATGATCTCTAGTCAGTTCCCTTATCTTTCAGAGTATGAACTGGTCATTTTTGGGTTTTTGTAAGGTGGTATATATCTCCTAACTGGTTCCCTGTCTTCTTACTTTTGAAGGTGTTGGTTCACATGATCTTTACCTGTACTCTCCCCTGACTTTTTGTATCATCGATAACATTTGGTTGTTTGGTTTATTCTACATTTAGTGCATAGCACTGTGCTAGACCCTGATACCCTGACCTCCAAAAGTTCACAGCTACCACCAAAGCTAGACAAATAATGACAATGTAGTATGACACGTCCATCAAAGGGGGCAGTGCAGGCTACTGTAGTGGCATAAAGGAAGCTGAGAGAAGACCTCTTGTAGATGAGCAGAGGTTTCACAAAGATCACTCTGTACCAGAGTATAGTGACGGTGTGGGTGGCTGCAATGATGTTGAAATGGTGAACGTGAATTGAAGTTAGAACAGTAGGGCCAGGATTGATAGCTTTCCCCAAGGCATGTTCCTTAAAATCTTACTGGGTATGGCACCCAGAAGAGGCTGGAAAATGTGACTTTATGGCTGAGAAGGTGAATTCGAGCTGTGATCTGTCAGCCCCTCCAAAGAGCCACGCCATGGTACCATCCCCATGGTAAGGACTGTGAATACATTGGGAAGGGGGTCAGGGAGAGGGCTACCAATCTTGGATCAATTACAATCCCACCCACCTGCCATTCTTTTGGCACACATTCTGTAGGTGACTACAGACATACCTCAGCGATATCACTGGTTTGGTTCCAGACCACTGCAACGGAGCAAGTCAGATGAAATTTTTGGCTTCTCAGTGCATATAACAGTTATGTTTTTATGGTAACCTGTTAAGTGTGCAGTAGCATTAGGTCTAAAAAAATGTACATACCTTTAAAAAAATACTTTATTGCTAAAAAATGCTGATGATCATCTGAGCTTTCAATAAGTGGTAACTGCTGATCACAGACCACCATAACAAATATATTAATAATGAAAAAGTTTAAATATTGCAAGATTTACCAAAATGTGGTGCAGAGACCCAAAGCGAGCAAATACTGTTGGAAAAATGGTGCCGATAGACTTGCTCCAGACCTTTAATTGCAGGCTTTCAACAGAATTGCTACAGACCTCAAGTTTGTAAAAAAAACCCTTTAGTTTGTGCAGTATCCACAAAGTGCAATAAAGTGGAGCTCAATAAAATGAGGCACACCTGTGTATCTATTGAGCAGGATCCTTTGGTTGCAAGCAAGGGAAGCTGGCTCTGACTAACCTTATTAAAACGGGAATCTGGAAGTATGTGGGGTGGCTCCTGGAATGGAAGGAAGGGCTCAAGGACCAGCCTTTGGAAGGATAAGACCTGGATAAGGATAAGCCATGGGCGTTCAGGGAGCAGGAATTCCTGGGGGATCTTTGTAGGTCGTATGTTTTGGGATGATCCAAGAATTCTGTTATCTTTTATTTTTTAATATCTTCGAAGGAGAGAAAGAGAGCGGGGCAGGGGCAGAGAGAGGGAGACACAGAATCCAAAGCAGGCTCCATGCTCTGAGATGTCAGCACAGAGCCCGACCTGGGGCTCGAACCCACCAGCCGTGAGATCATGACCTGAAGTCAGATGCTCAACTAACTGAGTCACCAGGGCACCCCAATCTAGTCCTTATTTCTTGTGTTACTTATCTCAAGATAAAAATTCCCGGAAGAGAACTCTGAGCCTCAGGTCCACCCTCTGGCCAGAGCACCCTAAACATATGTTCCATCAAGGCAACAAAGTGGGCATGTGCAATCCTCAAGGGGAAATTGAGGTACTGGAATAAGAGTGGGGGATGGTGCTAGCCAGCCCAGGGGAACAGAGGCCCACCCCAGGTAATCTTCACCTGTTGCCCATCTTGGGATTCTTAATGTGTCAGATACCCCTGGTGGTTAATAGGTATTCAAGAAATGGTGAATCTGCCCAACTTCCACCTCTGCCCTCTGAACTTAAGGCAGAATTGCTTCCTCCCTCTCCTCAATCCCCATAGAACTTTGTTATTACCACTGCAAGCAAATTAAAATGCCATCTTAGAGTTTTATTGTTTTTAAGTTATTAGGAATTACACAAAAAACAAGTTCCATAACGAAAGATCTGGATGTAGACCCCTCGCCGTGCACGTGGAGCAGCCTTCCTCGGTCTCCTATGTAAATGGACTCCCTGGCCTAGGGTCTCAGTCCCTGGCACCCGGGATCGCAGGCCCAAGCCTACAAGGGGTTGCACAGAAGCTTCCACCAGGCCACAAGTGACAGCATGGCAACCATCCCTCCAGCAGCTCGCTCACTCGTGGCCACCCACGACTATTACCAGCGCCACCTGGGTTCCACTTCCAGTAACAGCTTCTGTGGAATTGCCCAGTGTACTGGGGAAGCCATCCCTCACCACCCCTGTCTCCCCAGGGCCGACCTGGTGGGCACGCTTCTTTGGGAAGTCCCCTCTCCCAAAGTAGTTCATGGCTAACAGTGTTGGAGTCCCCAGCATGCTTGGAATCTCCCCCAGGCCTCCAATGGCACGATCACCTGTGACTTGACTCTGGAAGCCATGAAGAAGCAGCCTGGTGGCCAGCCTGGCAGAGCCAACACCAGGCCCCAATCCTGAGTGGCCACCACCAGGAGGTGCTAGGCTCATCAGAACCCCTTCCCTCCCCTTAGACTAGACAGGCTGCCTCAAGCAGAAGTGATTGGTTTCTTTTACAACAAAACAGCAAACCACCAAAAAGGAAGTTGACAGAACCCCAGTCTTTACTATCCAAGCCACAGGCAAGCCTTCCTTACACCCTGTAACCATGTGCCTTGCACCAAGTGGAAAATAAACTCCAAGCAGCCTTGGAATTTAGATCTAAGCATTTAGATTTAAGTGTTTAAAGATTTAAAACTTAAAAGCCTACTTCTCTGCCTCTGTCCATTCCTCCATGTAGTGGAAGAGGTGTCCCTACTACTGTCCAAGGCTAGCCCCTTCCCAGAGCCCTTGCTCTTTTAATTGTCCCCTCTGTCCAGTTTTCTTCACTCTCTGTCTGGAGTTCCTCATTAGCATTTAATTGTGCTTGCAGGTTTGTAAGAATTAATTAATACATGTAAAGTGCTTACAACAATGCCTTGCACTCGGTAAATTCAATAGATGTTAGCTGCTATTATGAGTGAGAACATTAGTTCCCCACACCTTTACCAGGATCAGTGCTCTCAGGGAAGGGTCACATATATAAAGGGAAAGTATTTTCAACTGAGGGGGAAATGAAACATTACGGTACTCAGTAAGGATTAGATGTGAACATTATTTTTTACCTTTCTCATAAAGGTGAGAGTTCTTCAGGGTTCTCTTCGCCCTCTTCCACCTTTATATATTCCTGGGTGATTTTTATCCACTTTTTTGAGTTAAACCACTTAAATACTGATGACGCTTAATTTTATATCTCCAGTTTTCCTGACCCCCAGACCCACTTAGATTTCCTTCTTTCCTTCCTTCAGCAACAAGGCCTGCTGTGTACCTGGCACTGATGAGAAGGGCAGGATTATCACCTTGAGAGGCAGATGTTTAAACCAGCTATGTAGGTACTTCATAGACCTCTCAAGCTCAGCATGCCTAAAATACTCTACCCCAGCTCAAGTCAGCTGCTCCATTGTTTCCGGGTTTAGTAAAAGCTCCCCCATCCGCTTAAATGCGTAAGACTGAGACCTGGAAGTGTTCCTGGGCACCTGTCTCACCTCCCATATCTGTCCTACCAATGCCATCCCCTGAATATTTCAAATCGATGCATTCTTTTACTGTTACTGCAACCTCCTAACTGGTTGTCTTGTCTTGCTTCTCTCTACATCTCACTCCACACACACTATGGCCACAGTGTTCTCGCTAAAGCATAAAGTACTGTTTCGCCAGCTCTCCAGCTTAAACCTCCTGCTCTTTGATGGAGTCCAAATGATCTCCCAATTACTGCACTCTTGCCGTTCATGTCTCCCCCGGGCCTCTGCTTTTTCTGCTCCTCGTGCTCATCTCTCTGCCTAGAATAGTTACCTACCTGGAAACAGTCTTCAGTGGGCTAATTCCCTCTCTCTTCAGATACCAGCTGACACATCACTTTCTTTAGAAATCTGACCATGAGGCCCAGGTGGGACCTGCTGCTACGTGTTCTACTAGCTCTTATTTCACCTTGTCATGAAACTTTGCTGGCATTTCCTTTTCAGTAAGTATATGCCAACTATCCACTATTACCCATTATATGTGGGTACTATTTTAGGCATGATGGACAGTGCTTGCCCTCATAAGATTACATTCCAGTGCCGTAAAGGAAAATGAACCGGTAATAAGGGGGAGTGTGCCACAAAAGAAAGGCCTACTGTACACATTGATCTCGTATTCCAAAGGAGAGGAAAGACCCAGACAAGCAAAGCAGGGCAGGGGAAATGGTTCTAGTACAGTGTTCAGGAGATGCAAAGGCCAAGAAAGAGAACGAGGTTGGTATGTGTGACAAGGAAACCAGTGCACTTGGGGAGGAATGAGATGTCTTAGTCTGTTGGGTCTGCTATAATAATACCACAGACTAAGTGACTTATAGGCAACAGAAATGTATTTCTCACTGTTCTGTAGGCTGGTAAGTGCAAGATCAAGTGCCAGCAGACTCAGTGTCTGAGGACCTGCTTCCTGGTTCATAGATGGTCATCTTCCTATGTCCTCATGTGGTGGAAAGAGAAAGGAAGTTCTCCATAAGGGCACTACCTTCATGACCTAATCGCCTCCCAAAAGCCATACCTTCTAATGCGATCACGGTGGGGGTTAGGATTTCAGTGCATGAATTTTTGGGGAACACAAACGTTCAGTCCATTGCAGATGTGGTTGAAGAGGTGGGCTGGGACTGGGTTATATGGAGCCTTTCAGATCACGTTAAGGAATTTGGATTGTATTTGAAATGCAATGGGAAGGCAATAAAGAGTTGAAAGTAGAGGAGCAATGGTCTTTTAACATTTTAAAGAGATTCCTCCAGCTACGGAGGGCATATTGGATCATTAGGGGCAAGAGTGGAAGCAGGGAGACCAATTAGACTATTTCAGCAGCACAGACAAGAGGTGGATAAAAACAGCAGGTATGGAGAGAAGTAGATGGATTAAAAGCTATTATTACATTTGGAAGTAGGACCGACGCAAGAACATTCTAACAGATTAATATAGAGATTGTGGGAAAGTAAAAAATCAAGGAAGACCCCTAGAGTTTTGTCTTGATTAATTGAATTAGAGAGGCCATTTAATGAGTGGAAGACAGGAGTAGAAGGACTTGGGAGTGGATCAAGGGTTTTATCTGAATGGCTAGAAGCAGCTGGCTGTACTTGTCCAATGTTCTTCTAGACCAGGGGTTGGCAAACTTATGCTATAAAGGATCAGATAGTAAACACTAGGTTTTGCATGCCAAGAAGCAAAATGAAGGATATTATATAAGTACATGGAAATTAAAGAAAACAAATTCCCACAGGTTTTTTTTTTCCTGACAAAACTCAAAGTATAATAATTGAGTACAGGGGCGCCTGGGTGGCGCAGTCGGTTAAGCGTCCGACTTCAGCCAGGTCACGATCTCGCGGTCCGTGAGTTCGAGCCCCGCGTCAGGCTCTGGGCCGATGGCTCGGAGCCTGGAGCCTGTTTCCGATTCTGTGTCTCCCTCTCTCTCTGCCCCTCCCCCGTTCATGCTCTGTCTCTCTCTGTCCCAAAAATAAAAATAAAAAACGTTGAAAAAAAAAAAAATTAAAAAAAAAAAAAAAAAAAAAATAATTGAGTACAATTTTTTTTTTTTTTTTTTTGGTAATACAGGTCTACTGCTTTAACTGGGGTACAAAGTTAGTGTTTCCTGTCATCAGAATCAGTTGCAAATGTTCATTTGCTAATGCTGATCTGTAATGAGATTTTACATATTTCATCTCTGAAAATGTCTTCACACAGATAGTACCGCCAACTACTGATATTAATCCAAGAGCATGTAATTTTAATTGAGCATATTCATCACCTGAAAGGCATTTATAGAATTCTATTATATTCTTCTCCTGATACTTGCCTTTTATCATGTCATTTCATCTTGGATTAGTCACATCCAAATGAAGATTAGGTGGAAATTCCTCAATTGCACAATTAAATGAAATATAGAAATTTTCTTTGCACTTGCATTGAGGTTTGAAAAACACTGCTGGAACTGTGGTTCAAGCTCAGAAATAATATATGCTGCAAATCTGTGTGGGAATGGAGATCTTGCAGTTTGTTGTAACTTCTAATAGTGCAGGAAGTGTATATAGCAGCTTGACATTACCCGAGATTCAACAACTTTGATGACTTTGCTGCAGTATATGTTACTGTTTCATGGATACTGAGTTTCAGTTTGGGGAGATGGAAAAAAGTTCTGCAGATAGAAGGTGGTGATTGTACAGCACTGTAAACATACTTATTGCTCCTGACTGTACACTTGGAAACGATTTGGGGGCACCTGGGTGGCTCAGTCCGTTAAGTGTCTTACTCTTGATCTCAGCTCAGACCTTGGTCTGAGGGTCATGAGTTCAAGCCCCACATTTGGCTCCATGCTGGGTGTGAAGCCTACTTAAAAAAAGAAAAAGAAAATGGTTTAAATGGTCCATTTTATGTTATATGAATTTTACCACAATTAAAAAAAAAATGAATGAACCACGAATGAACTAATGGATCTAGGCATTGGGCATCAGTGACTGCAAACACCACAAAAAAAAAACAGCCAGACCATATGTGCCTCTTATGGAAAACCACCACCACGACCTATGAATTAGTCTGGCCCCAAATATTGAACGTTGATGTGATCAAGCCTCAAAATATTAACTACAAATTCGCAGAAAATGCAGAGGGCAGGGGAACATGTTTAACCACACCACAATGATGTAGTCAGCAAAACTGAGACTGCAAGAAATTCTAAGAAACAAACACCCCATTTTTTTCACAAGAAAAACTGCAAAGAGACAAGGGGTAAGGAGGGAAACCTGTAGTTTAAAAGATGTTATGTCTTGGGGGTACCTAGGTGGTCAGTCGGTTGAGCATCTGCCTCTTGATTTTGACTCAGGTCAAGATCTCATGATGTGTGAATTCAAGCCCTGCAACAGGCTCTGTGCTGACAGCACGGAGCCTGCTTGGGATTCTCTCTCTCATTCTCTCTCTCTCTCTCTCCCTCTTTCTCTGTCCCTCTCCTGATTTTTCTCTCTCTCTCTCTCAAAATAAATAAACTTAAAAAAATTTAATGCAACAAATTCATGTTTAAACAAAATGTTTATGCTTTTTACATTTATTTATTTTTTTTTTTTTAATTTTTTTTTTCAACGTTTTTTATTTATTTTTGGGACAGAGAGAGACAGAGCATGAACGGGGGAGGGGCAGAGAGAGAGGGAGACACAGAATCGGAAACAGGCTCCAGGCTCCGAGCCATCAGCCCAGAGTCTGACGCGGGGCTCGAACTCACGGACCGCGAGATCGTGACCTGGCTGAAGTCGGACGCTTAACCGACTGCGCCACCCAGGCGCCCCTACATTTATTTTTTTAGTAATCTCTACACCGAATGAAGGGCTCAAACTCATGACCCCAAGATTAAGAGTCACACACTTCACCAAATGAGCCAGCCAGGTGCCCCCTAAAAGATTTTAAAAGACATATTATTAAGCAATCATAATGTGAGAACCTTATTTGGATCATAGTTTTTGTATTTGTTTCCTTTTTCTTTTTTAAAAAAAATTTTTATTTAAATTCTAGTTACTTAACATACAGTGCAATATTGGTTTCAAGAGTAGAATTCAGTTGTCCACCACTTATATACAACACCCAGTGTTCATCACAACAGTGCCTTCTTTATTTTAACTATCACCCATCTAGCCCATCCCCCACTCACCTCCCTCCATCAACCCTCAGTTTGTTCTCTAAGAGACTTTTATGTTTTTTTTTTTAAATGTTTATTTATTTTTGAGAGAGAGACACACACACACAGAGTACGAGCAAGGGAGGGGAAGAGACAGAGGGAGACACAGAATCCAAAGCAGGCTCCAGGCTCTGAGCTGTCAGCACAGAGACCTACATGGGGCTTGAACCCAAAAACCATGAATCATGACCTGAGCCAAAGTCAGACGTTCAGCCAACTCAACCACCCAGGCACCCCTATAGCCAGTTTTATTTTTTTAAAGATTGAGAAATAAATTGGGGAATTGCTAAACACTTTAAGGATGTCTAATCAGAAATTTTATATTACAAACACAATTCTGGTTTGTGTGCTGGTCCAAGTTAATAAAACTTTGTGCTTGACTCTTAAAACCATCAATTGCTCAATGTATTGATGTAGAAAGATCTCCAGTATATTTTGTTGGATGAAAGAAAGCAAAGTGTAATATCCTATGTCTTGTATGAGACAGTGAGGGTGGGGAGAAAATAAGAAAGGTGTATTTGCTTATATTTGCAAAGAGAAGCACTACTAGAATAAATAAGAAAACAGTAAATATGGGAAAGAAGTTGAGGTAAAGATAGAAACATGGCTACGTGGGGGCGCCGGGGTGGCTCAGTTGGTTGAGTGTCTGACTTCCGCTCAGGTCATGATCTTGCGATCTGTGAGTTCGAGCCTCGCATCGTGGCTCTGTGCTGACAGCTCAGAGCCTGGAGCCTGCTTCAGATTCTGTCTCCCTCTCTCTGCCCCTCCCCCGTTCATGCTCTGTCTCTCTCTCTCTGTCAAAAAGAAATAAACATTAAAAAAAATTAAAAAAAAGAAACAAGGCTACATGTACTTGACTCCTCTACGTGTACTTTGAATCATGTAATTCCACTACGTAATCAAAAAATAAAAGATTTTAGAAATTCTTTTAATTTGAGAATAAATGAATTAAACCATATTAACTTGGCAACATAATCACAGAGAGAATGAGTTCTAATGACTACAACCTTAAGGGGATGTACTCTAAAGACAAAAAAACCTCCAGCTATAATTTTAAACTTTATTTATTTTAAAATATTTTAATGTCCTTTTAAAAATTATTTTAAGTAGGCTCCGCGCCCAACGTGGGGCTTGAACTCACAGCCCTGAGATTAAGAGAGGCATGCTCTATTGACTGAACCAGCCAGGCACTCCTATTTTTAAACTTTAAACGCTTAAATATTAAATTCTCTTAAAAAAAATTTTTTTTTGAGAGAGAGAGAGAGTACGAGCAGGGGAGAGGGGCAAAGGGAGAGGGAGAGAATCTTAAGCAGGCTCCATGCCCAGGGTGGAGATGGATGTCAGTGCAGAACCCCATGCGGGGCTCGATCTCACAACCATGAAATCATGACCTGATGCGAAAGCAAAAGTCGGCTGCTCAACCGACTGAGCCACCCAGGTGCCCCTAAACTGTCTTAAAATTTAAACTTTTCTCAGAAGTTCTATTGTAGTATTACCAGTAATAGAATTTTGAAAATATAGTATTTTCTTATAAATAGGTTAAAGGACACAAGTAATTATATTAATGTAAGAAATCAGAATTCTTAGGACAAGAGAAAATATATGTAACCGAAGAAATGAAGTGAAAACATACCAATGTGAAAAATGAAAACTCAGTATGAATTCATGAGTTTTGAAATATGTATTTTTCTGTTTCTGTCCATGGAAATGGGTTAGAAGCAATGAGCAGACCTAGTGCCCATGTTATGATCTCTAATACCATCCCCCATTCAAACAAAGCGTGTCCTTGTACAGCATGGGGAATATAGTAAATACTAGTGTAGCAGCTTTGTATGGGGACAGGTGGGAATAGACGTATTGTGGTGACCATTTCATACTGTATATACATGTTGAATCACTATGTTGTACACTTGAATACAATATTATATGTCAACTATTCTTCAATTAAAAAAAATTTTTTAAAGACTAACAGTGAAAAATAAGACAAACAAAACAAAAGTATGGCTTCTTTAGGAAACTGCTGATTCCAGGTCTAAAACGGGCATTTTTCAAGGTGTGCCTGGGACATGTTTTTGTGTTAAGAACAAGAAAGCTGGACACAGGAGCCCATGTGAAGGTGTCCCCACTGAACAAAGTTATGACATTCTGAACTAAAAGAATAACGGCTGTGGCACCTGGGTGGCTCAGTTGGTTGGGTGTCTGACTTCAGCTCAGGTCATGATCTCACGGTTTGTGAGTTGGAGCCCTGCCTCTGGTTCACTGCTGTTAGTGCAGAGCCGGCTTTGGGTCATCTGTCCCCCTCTCTCTCTGCCCCTACCTCACTGGCTGTCTCTCTCTCTCAAAAATAAACATAGAAAAATACTAATTGTATTGAACACACTGAATCAATGAAAATTCATTATTTTATAACAATACCCAAAATGAGAGTAGTCAAGGAGGCTCATTTGTTATCATTTAAGGCAGATATATTTTTTTTAATGTTTATTTATTTTTGAGAGAGAGAGCCAGAGCATGAGCAGGGAAACGGCAGAGAGAGAGGGAGATACAGAATTCAAAGCAGGCTCCAGGCTCTGAGCTGTCAGCACAGAGCCCAACGCGGGGCTTGAACGCACAAACCGTGAGCTCATGACCTGAGTCAAAGTTGGACGCTTAACCGACTGAGCCACCCAGGTGCCCTTAAGGCAGCTATTAGAACAACAACTTGGGGCACCTGGGTGGCTCAGTCGGTTAAGCATCCAACTTTGGCTCAGGTCATGATCTCACGGTTTGTGCGTTCAAGCCCCACATGGGGCTCTGTGCTGACAGCTCAGAGCCTGGAGCCTGCCTTGGATTCTGGGTCTCCTTCTCTCTCTGAACCCCCTCTTGCGCTCTGTCTCTCTCTCAAAAATAAACAAACAAACAAAAAAGAACAACAACTTACTTTGAAAGTTGGTAATTAAAGGGAAAATATTAAGCATTTGTTTTGCTCTTCCAGTAAAAATTTATTTTAGGATAACCGAATAGTTCTAGATAATGAAGAGAACATTCACGGAATGTTAAACAAGTAAGCGAAATAAAAGAATTACAAAAACATAATTTCATAAACTCCAACAAAACTATTGACTCAGGCAAGGATTATCAATTGGTATTAAAACCAATAGATGATTAGTTATTGTAAAAATTCATATAGAGCCAAAGTAACACCATGCAGATTACTTCCTAGTTTCAAGAGGGAAATCATTAACTATAAATCGGGTGATCATATGTTGCAATCCTAATCTAGGCATTCAATCGCGGCATCACTAAGGATTAATCACAGGTGTCTTCTTTTTTTTTTTAATGTTTATTTATTTTGAGAGAAAGAGAGAGAGAGTACAAGTGGGGGAGGGGAAGAGGGAGAGGGAGAGCATCTTAAGCAGGTTCCGAGCTCAGCGTGGAGCCCGATGCAGGGCTCAGTCCCACAAACTGTGAGATCATGACCTGAGCCGAAACCAATAGTTGGACACTTAACCAACTGAGCCACCCAGGAGCCCCAATCATGGGTGTCTTCTAGTGAAATGCAGCATTAACTATACAGCAGTATGATAACTATATGACTTTATTCATCCTAGTAACTTTTATTCTAGTTCAGGCATCCCTCAGAGAATTTTTAGGAATCCATTCTTAAAAACATGTTGGATAGTGAATTTTTAGGTAGTGGGAGACTGTATGTCATTATTTTAAATTAAAAAAGAAAAAAAGAAAGTATTTCCAGGACATTTAAAACCTCAACCAATTTCCCTCAGTGCTTGAAACATTCTAAAAATATATATATAACAGTCAACCAGGTTTTTCTGCTTAATGTAAACACCAGCTACTTGTTTAACACTTAATTAACTCATTAATGAGTTTATTTGTGCAGTAACATAGGATACCAACATTTTCCTTTTAACTTCAACAAATACATACTATAATGTAAATGAACAGTGAAATGATATGTTAAAGACACATAATGAAGGCAAACAACACTCGGCCAAGAGTGAAATAAGAAAGGCAAGTTTTAAAACATGGTTACTGGGGCGCCTGGGTGGCTCAGTCGGTTAAACCTCCGACTTTGGCTCAGGTCCTGATCTCGCGCTATGTGGGTTCGAGCCCTGCCCCTGTGTCAGGCTCTGTGCTGGCAGCTCAGGACCTGGAGCCTGCCTCAGATTCTGTGTCTCCCTCTGTCTCTCTCTACCCCTCCCCCTCTCATACTCTGTCTCTCTCTCTCTCAAAAATAAATAAATATTAAAAAAATTAAAAAATAAAATAAAACATGCTTACTGAAATCGCAGGGTCTCCTGAGTGAGGTTGGAGATGAGAAGGAAATAAGGAGGTTGTAGTCACTGTTGCTGTTTAGTGGTGGATGAAGCTGAAAAAGAATGGACTTCAGAAGGAGTGAAACAGTAAATGTCTGAGCTTCATCCATGTCTGGATCCAAGAAGCTGGTGGAAGCTGCTCATTTCCTTGGCAATGAGTCTTCAAAAGTGGATGGTTGTGGATGGTTGTGGATCGTCCTCTGAAAGTATTGACAAAGCACAAGAAACTTGCCCATTAAAAATGGCATTCCCTTTCCTGTGTTATGCAGCTTCTGATTACCCTACACTGTGCTGGAAATTGCGTTTTGAATGTGATTTTTCTGCTCTTGTCATGATCATGATCTCTTACAAGCAACAGTGATCATTCTGTCTGCATGATCTAAGATTTCCTTTAGGGGCAACTGGCTGACTCAGCGGGAAGAGCATGCGACTCTTGCTCTCGGGATCGTGAGTTCAAGCCCCATGTGGGGTGTAGAGATTACTTAAATAAAAACTTTTAAAATAAATAAATAAATAAAGTTTCCTTCAAAGACTTCTCGTCAAGTATTAGTGGCTCCTTGTATTAACGTGCTAGGGCTGTCATTACAAAATACCACAGGGCGTGTGTCTTAAATGACAGGTGTTTATTTTCTCACAGTTCTGGAGACAGGAAGGTCAAGATCAAGATGGCAGCAGGTTTGGTTTTTCCTGAGGCCTTTCTCCTTGGCTTGCAGTCTCTGCTACCATTCTCATTGGTTTCCTCACGTGGTCTTTCTTTGTGTACAGGCACTCCTGGTGTCTCTATTTGTATAAGGACACCAGTCATATTGGGTTAGAGCTTCACTCTTATGACCTAATTTAACCTTAATTACCTCTTTGAAGACCTTATCTTCAAATACAGTCACACTGAGCATTAGGGCTTCAACTTACGAATGGGGGCGAATGGAATTCAGTCCATAACACTGCTCTTCCTCCAACTTAGTTCCTTCCAGCATTATTCCTTCCAGCTGAATGTGTTTCTTGGAAGACACACGGTAAAGCTCTCCAGAATGAACAACGCTTTAATAATTTGTCGTTTTCTCTCACACAGGAAATAAGGTATTCACAGTAAGTGGAAACATGTGCATGGGGGCGCTCGGCTGGCTCGGTTGGTGAAACGTGGGACTCTTGATCTTGGAATTGTGAGTTAGAGCCCCACGTTGGGTGTGGAGATTAAAAATAAAATCTTAGGAGCGCCTGGATGGCTCAGTCAGTTAAACATCTGACTGATTTCAGCTCAGGGCATGATCTCATGGTTTATGACTTCAAGCCCACGATTTAAAAAAATCTTAAAAAAAAAAAGGAAACAAGTGCCTGCCATGCATATATCTTTTTATGCTTTCACCTCTTAATACACTTTATCACTTCCAATATATATGTTTCCTTAGTCTCTTAGGTTCACCTGCTTTCTTGACAGTTTTTCCACTGTGGTCATTTTCTTTTTTTTAATCTTTTTTTTCTTTTTAATTTTTTTTAATGTTTATTTATTTTTGAGAGACAGAGACAGAGCATGAGCAGGGGAGGGTCAGAGAGAGAAGGAGACACAGAATCTGAGGCAGGCTCCAGGCTCCGAGCTGTCAGCACAGAGCCTGATGCGGGGCTCAAACTCACAAACCCTGAGATCATGACCTGAGCCGAAGTCAGACGCTTAACCGACTGAGCCACCCAGGCACCCCACTGTGGTCATTTTCATTTTCTAATGTGGGGAATTGATACAGAAAACAGGTAACTGTCCCTGCACCAATGCCACACTGTCTTAAAGATGATAATATCCTTATCGTAAGTCTTGATGTCTATTAGTATAGGGTCTCTAACTTTGCTCTTTTACTCCAAGATTGTATGTGCTAGCCTTTGCCCTTTGTAATTCCATACATTTGAGATTCAATTTGACGCTTTTCACAAAACACCTGCTGGGGTTTTGCTTGTGACTACCTTGAATCTGTTGGTCAATTTAGGAAGAACTGATATGTTTATAATATTGAATCTTCCAATCTATGAATATTATATAGTTCTACATTTTTTCATCTTTACTGATTTTTTTTTAGTTTATTTATTTTGAGAGAGGGGGAGTGCGTGCATGAGCAGGGGAGGGGAAGAGAGAGAGGGAGAGAGAACCCCACGTAGGCTCCACACTGCCAGCACAGAGCCTGACGTGGGGACCAAACCCACGAACCCCGAGATCATGACCTGAGCTGAAGTCAAGAGTCTGACACTCAAGACTGAGCCACCCAGGCCTCTGGTAGTCTTTACTAATTTCTATGAAATCTTTATTGTTGTAAAATGCACATACTAAAGATGATGGCTGGGGTGCCTGGGTGGCTCAGTCGGTTGGGTGGCCGGCTTCGGCTCAGGTCATGATCTCACGGTCCGTGAGTTCGAGCCCCGCGTCGGGCTCTGTGCTGACAGCTCAGAGCCTGGAACCTGTTTCAGATTCTGTGTCTCCCTCTCTCTGACCCTCCCTGTTCATGCTCTGTCTCTGCCTGTCTCAAAAATAAATAAAAACATTTAAAAAATGTAAAAATAAAAAAAAAAGATGATGGCTTCAGTAGTGAGGGGTGCTGTGGAGCCGCAGCGAGTACTAGCCCGCTGTGGCTTTTGCAGAAAAATTCCCTAGACAGCGGCCTCGAGAGAGCTGAGAGAACACTGCACATTCTGGCCACATATGAAAGTGTACTGTACCCTTTGACAAAGAGACTGGATTTCACAGAGGCATGGATTGGATTCAGTTTTCTTCGGAAGAACTTACCAAAGCACTACAACAAGAAAATTGTATTTTTAAAAAAATTTTTTTTAATGTTTATTTTTGAGACAGAGAGAGACAGAGCATGAGCAGGGAAGGGGCAGAGAGAGAGGGAGACACAGAATGTGAAGCAGGCTCCAAGCTCTGAGCGGTCAGCCCAGAGCCCGACGCGGGGCTCAAACTCACGAACTGTGAGAGCGTGACCTGAGCTGAAGTCCGACGCTAAGAAAATTGTATTTTTGATGCAGTAAAGCTCCATATTCAAGCTCAAAGACCAAAAACTTTTCAAGAGGATAAAACATTTGATGAAGAGAAAGGTTTTTGAGACTATTATTACCCAGAAAATAAGCAAAATTGAAAAAAATACACATAACACTTACCATTTTAACTGTTTTTTTTTTTTTAATTTTTTTTTTTCAACATTTTTTATTTATTTTTGGGACAGAGAGAGACAGAGCATGAACGGGGGAGGGGCAGAGAGAGAGGGAGACACAGAATCGGAAACAGGCTCCAGGCTCCGAGCCATCAGCCCAGAGCCTGACGCGGGGCTCGAACTCACGGACCGCGAGATCGTGACCTGGCTGAAGTCGGACGCTTAACCGACTGCGCCACCCAGGCGCCCCCCATTTTAACTGTTTTAAAGTAATGTAGTGGTAAGAAGTACATCTAAGATGCTGGGGAAAAAAAACAGGGAAACGTGTATATTGGAAGTGATAAAGTGTGTTGAGAGGTGAAAGCATCAGCACTATCTAGCTCCAGGAATTTTTCTCATCACCCCAAACAGAAACTCTCTACCCATTAAGTAGTTACTCTCCATTTTCTCATTTATGCAGCTCCTTCAATCTGCTTTCTGTCTCTATGGATTTGCCCAGTCTAAATACTTCATATTTTGGAATCATACAACATATAGCTTTTTGTGTCTGGCTTATTTCACTTAGCATGTTGTTGAATGTATTGGTATTTCATACATTTTTATGTCTGAATAATATTTCATTGTATGTATATGCTATATTTTGTATATCCAATCATGCATTGATAAACATTTGGGTTGTTTCCACCTTTTGGCTATTGTGAATAATGCTATGAGGAACATTGGTGTACAAAGATCTGTTTGAGTCCTTGTTTTCAATTCTTTTTTTTTAAGTTTTTATTTATTTTGAGAGAGAGAGAAAGGGAGAGAGAGCGCATGCATGCGTGTGCACAGGCATGTGCGTGCACGCAAGCCAGAGAAGGACAGAGATGGGGGAGAAAGAGAATCCCAAGTAGCCTCTGCAATGTCAGCTTGGAGCCTGATGTGGGGCTGGAACACACAAACAGTGAGATCATGACGTGAACCAAAATCAAGAGTCAGATGCTCCACTGACTGAGCCACCGGGTGCCCCTGAATTCTTTTGACTATATACCCAGAAGTGGAATTGATGGATCATAAGGTAATTCTATTTTTAATTTCTTGAGGGACTGCTGTTCTGTTTTCCACAATAGTTGCACCATTTTACATTTCCACCAGCACTTTGGCCATTTTTTAAGTTGTGTTGTTTGTCTTTTGGTTGTTGAGTTGTCAGAGTTCTTTACATATTCTGGATACTAGACCCTTTATATATATATATATATATATATATTTAGCAAATATTTTCTCCCATTTTTTTTGCAAGTATTTTCTACCACTCTATGGGTCATGTTTTCATGCTCTTGATAGTGTCTGATGCACAAAAGTTTTACATTTTGATGAAGTCCAATTTATCTATTTTTTGTCTTTTGTTGCCTGTGCTTTCAGTGTCATATTTCAGAAACTAACATATGCAAAATGGGGCGCCCCAAACTCCATCAGCTTTTATCTGGGAATGTCTT
This sequence comes from Neofelis nebulosa, assembly GCF_028018385.1. Taxonomy (NCBI): domain Eukaryota; kingdom Metazoa; phylum Chordata; class Mammalia; order Carnivora; family Felidae; genus Neofelis; species Neofelis nebulosa. Next base: position 35,787,826 of record NC_080787.1, read on the forward strand.
AATTTCTTCTATATTCTTGAAGGATTCATTTTGTTGGATATAGAATTCTTGGGTTGACAGGTTTTCTCCCAGCACTTTAATTATGTCATCCCACTGCCTCTGTCCTCAATGGTTTCTGATTAAAAGTCTGCTATTTTTTTTTTTAATTTTTTTTTTCAACGTTTTTTATTTATTTTTGGGACAGAGAGAGACAGAGCATGAACGGGAGAGGGGCAGAGAGAGAGGGAGACACAGAATCGGAAACAGGCTCCAGGCTCCGAGCCGTCAGCCCAGAGCCTGACGCGGGGCTCGAACTCACGGACCGCGAGATCGTGACCTGGCTGAAGTCGGACGCTTAACCGACTGCGCCACCCAGGCGCCCCTATTTTTTTTTTTTAAGTTCATTCATGGGATGCCTGGGTGGCTCAGTCAGTTAAGCATCCAACTTCGGCTTAGGCCATGATCTCATGGTTTGTGGGTTCGGGTCCTATGTTGGGCTCTGTGCTGATGGCTCAGAGCCTGAAGCCTGTTTCTGATTCTGTGTCTTCCTCTCTCTGCCCCTCCCCTCCTCATGCTCTCTCTCTCTCAAAAAAAAATAAACATTAAAAAAATTTTTTTAAGTTTATTCTTTACTTTGAGAGAGAGCAAGTGGGGGGGGGGGAGAGAGGAAAAGAGAGGGGGGAGGGGAGCACACTGTCAGCGAGAAGCCTGACTTGGGGCTTGATCTTATGAACCATGAGATCATGACCTGAGCTAAAATCCAGAGTCAGATGCTTAACTGACTGAGCCACATAGGTGCCCCCAAAATCAGCTATTAATAGTTGTTGATCATCCCTTGCACATTATGATTCACCTCTCTCTTCCTGCTTTCAAATTTTTTTACTTATCTTTGACTTTCAGCAGTTTGACTGTTTGTCTCAATGTGGATCTCTTTGAGTTTATCCTACTTAAAGCTTGTTGAGCTTCTTGGATATGTAGAGTCATGTCTTTTTTCAAATTTGAGGGGGTCAGACATTAATTCTTCAAATATTCTTTCTGCCCCTTTCCTACTTTTTGGGACTCTCGTTGTGCATATCTTAGTATGCTTGATGGTGTCTCACAGTATCTTAGGCTCTGTTCATTTTTCTTCATATTTTTTTCTTTCTGCCCTCAGACTGGATCATTTGACCTATTCTTGATTATTTTCTCTGTCTGCTCTGATCACCTGTTGAAACCCACTAGTGGATTTTTAAATTTCAGTTATTGTACATTTCAGCTCCAGAATTTCTCTTTGGTTCCTTTTTATCATTTCTATCTCTATTGATGTCTACCTTTCCTCTTTCTGTGAATGGGCCATACTTTCTCGTTTCTTTGCATGCTTCATATTTTTTTTTTTTTTTTTTTGCTGAAAACTGGACATCTTGAATATTATGGAAAAAGAAAAGGAAAGAAAAATTACTCTCTAGGTCTTTCCACATTGGCTCTGGGTTGCAGTAACTCCTTCAGTGCTTAACCATTTATGAGGCTTTCTTAGCCTTCTCGTCCTGCTGGCACTCAGCCTAAGGACCAACCAGAAATGAGTTCCTATGGTCTTCTCAGTTCTTCTCCGAGCATACATTCTGCCCCAGACAGAACGCATACCCACATATGCCCCAGACATACACGTGTGTGGATTTTAAGGTTCTCAATATACATGAGAGCTTTTCATGACCCTGCTCCCCCCAAAATCTCCCTAGCTTTTCCTCCCAGGTTTTTGTTGTGTCTACTGTTTGTTCCAACAGCTATAAATATATAACCCCAGGAGAGAGCAGCTTGTTCATTTGTCTTTCAGTATTTTTTTAAACATTTATTTATTTTTGAGAGACAGCATATGAGTGCAGGAGGGGCAGAGAGAGAGGGAGATACAGTATCTGAAAGCAGGCTCCAGACTCCGAGCTGTCAGCACAGAGCCCAACATGGGGCTCGAACCCACAAACTGTGAGATCATGACCTGAGCCAAAGTTGGCACTTAACCAACTGGGCCACCCAGGCACCACATTGTCTTTCAGTATTCTTAAAGAATGTCCTCTGCATACCTGCTCTGCCCTGATAGAGTTCTGAGATAGGGCAACAAAGGTAAGGCTCTTACATCAATCCTTCAGAGAAACCCCTGTCAGGTCAAAACAAACAAACACAATTCCTTGGGAATAAAGTCCATTCTGTTCCCTCTGGGACCAGGTACACTGGGAAACAATCTGCCATCTTCAAGACTGCCACCATGCCAGGGAGAGAGTGGGCAAGACTAAGTTAAAACACCTCAAAGCTCCCTTGCCCTGTTACAGTGGACTTTCTCCTGGTTAAGCATTCACTTGGTTGCTGTAAGCCTTTCACTACCTTCCAGAATTTTATAATGTTGATTCTGACCAGTTTGGGGAGGTTTTTTTTTGGTGGTTCTGGGAAGAGCTGGCCCTCAGAGGTCCCTACTCCACTTTTTCTTGTGTTATTCTCAGTGATGTTTTGAAGTTTTAATTGTAAAGATCTTGTACATCTTTTGTTAGATATTTTTCTGGGTATTTTATGTAATTATAAATGTTCTTTTAAAAACATGTCATTTTCAGGGTGCCTGGGTGGCTCAGTTTGTTAAGTGTCCAACTCTGGCTCAGATCATGATCTCGTGGTTTGTGAGTTCAAGCCCTGTGTTGGGCTCTGTGCTGACAGCTTAGAGCCTGGAACTTGCTTCAAATTCTGCATCTCCCTCTCTCTCTCTGCCAATCCCTTGCCCACACTCTGTCTCTCTGTCTCTCTCTCCCTCAAAAATAAATGTTTAAAAAATGTGATTTTCTTATTGGGTGTTACTGGTATATAAAAGTGCAATTTATTTTTAAATATTTATTCAGGGATCATACTAAATTTACTAATTCTAATAGTTTCTGTATAGATTCCTTTGGATTTCCTATTTCATCTGTGAAAAATGACAGGTTTGTTTTTTCCTTCAAGTCCTTTTAATTATTTTTTTCTTGCCTTATTCTAAAGGCTAGGACCTCTACTACAATGCTACATTGATGTGGTGATAGTGAACATTCTTGTCTCAAATCTGATCCCATGGGGAAAACTTTCAATATTTCACTATTGACTATGATGTTTACTGAACAAATTTTTATACCCTCATTTTTTAGGTTCTTATAAGTGCCCTTGATATGCTGGATGGAGAAAATGACAGGCCACAAATTCAGGTAAGGTGTGAGAGCCAGAATGTTGCAGCAGCAGTATTACGAAAGACTTGCATCTTTTGCAGCTAGAGGGAAGATTGAGCTGAAAGCCAAGCACAGGACTTGTTTATGAGAGTAGCAGAATTATAGAGAAGCCTTAATTCACAGCCCTGTTAAGACTCCTACATCAAAATCAGTGCCCTGATGAGAAGAGAATGACACTCTGGTACCTGGGATGGGGATAGTGTGTGGACATGCTTGAGAACCCTGATTTTTCCTAAACTTGCTAGACCTAATGAAATATCTCATTTCCCCTTTGTGGGAGGATAACAGCTTCCACATGTTCAGAAACATGTGGCGGCAGATGCCTTGTAAGATGATACTTGCTCTCCTCAAGATTTGCCCCCAGCCTCCCATGGTTTCTAGGCCAGTAATTTGGACTATTTTTCATCATGGCCCAACTGGGGAAATCCTGACTCCACTTTAGAAGAAAAGAACTTATTCATGGATCTGGATATTATGTATCAATAGTAACTGGGAAAATATGCCTGGGTATGGGGATCTTGAAGGTGTTGGGCCAAGGGGATTGGGATATAAGACTGGATAATGAGGAGTATATTAATATTAATACTTTTGAGAGAAAGGGCATGGGGAGAGAATCCCAAGCAGGCTCCACACTGTCAGCACAGAACCCGAAGTGGGGCTCGAACCAACAAACTGGGAGATCATGACCTGAGCTAAAGTCGGACCCTTAACCAACTGAACCACCCAGTGCCCCTGCCTGGGGCTTTTTTTATTCAATGCTGAACATTTTGTATGAACAACTGTTGAGACTCTGGATGAGGTGACCTCTCTCCAGAGAAGACTTATTTTATTTAGCTTCTCTAGGCAGGAAGTTAGAGTATGACAGATTAATTCAATCAGGAATTGAGCTTATTGAGCTTATTTGTGTCTGGTGTGCTCTGTAAGACTTTTATCTATTTCTGATTTCTGGTCTTCCATTACTCCTAGGATTTAGACCTTATTTAACTGACAGCCTGGGGTTCACAGGGAACTCTCCTCCTTCATCAGCCTGAATTCTGTGTTTTGTGTCCCTGGCACCATGAGACAGCCAAGAACTCTGTTAGATTCTCATTCTCTCAGTTTATGCTTTCCTCTCGGCTCCTATCATTTTTTAGGACTCCCCTCTCCAGGCTCTCGGCCCCTCAAGTCCTGGTTGTCTCAGGAGCCCCCTCAGCCCCACGAGACCATTGAGGGAGGTGCTGAGTTTCTTGACCTCTTAGTGGCCATTTTCTGACAAGCTTCTTACCCCTCACCCTGTGCCACTACAAACTAGCAGATACTTCTGGGTGAACAGTTGAGTAGAATTTGGACCTACCTCAATGATTTTTCATTCTTTCTGGAAACTCAGTCCCTCAAAATCTGGCTGTCTTGGTAGATATCTGATGCCTGCAAATAAAATTTGTTTTGTGTCGTTTGATTTTTATCTAGGCTTTCTTGTTCTTGGTGGGGAGGTTAGCGTCCTGCTAGCCAAGCCATTACAGCTGAGAGAGGGGTATCTTCACTTGGCAGTCCTTTCTTGCTTGACTTTGCATGTCATTTGTGGTCAGGTGACATCTTTTTAAGTTTGGTTGCTGTCTTCCCTCATTACAAGGTGGGCTTTGTGACAGCAGGCAATGGATCTATCTCGCTTATGATGTGATGCTAGGATCTAAAGCAGTGACTAGTACATAGTAGGAGATGAATGAATAGTTTTAAATAAATAAATGTTACAGGAGCCTTGCAAAGGAGTTGTAAAGACGTTCCTTTTTTTTTTTTTTTTTCTGGCCCTGCTTGTTTTTTTGTTTTGTTTTTTTTTTTAATTTTTTTAACGTTTATTTATTTTTGAGACAGAGACAGAGGATGAATGGGGGAGGGTCGGACAGAGAAGGAGACACAAAATCCAAAAAAGGTTCCAGGCTCTGAGCTGTCAGCGCAGAGCCCAATGCTGGGCTTGAACCCATGGACCGGGAGATCATGACCTGAGGTGAAGTCAGACGCTCAACCGACTGAGCCACCCAGGCTCCCCATTGGCCCTGCTTGTTTTTAAGCGCTATAGCAAAGTGATGGACAGCATTATGCCAGTTCTCAATGTATGAACTCTCAGCTCCAAATTCATCCTTCAGTCCTAGCTCGGCAGTCATGGACTGGACGATTTAAGTATTTCTTCTGTACAGTGAGCATGATGTAGAGGGCACGGGAGGACAGAAGAACGAGGGCATTTTTCTTCCTCGTTCCAACGTGCTGCATTCTGTCTTTGTTGCCCCTGCTCCATGGCCTAGCAGCAATGTGTGGACGTGTGTGTTTGTGGTGGCCGAGGGCGGGACCATCTGGGAGTGCTCCGCTCCAGCCATGAGTCTAGAGAATGCAGCCCTTCAGCTACCACGAAGTCCCAGTGGGCCCAGGGACTAGTTTGCTGCTGTCCTCCCGGGGCAGATACAGTATATCCAGGCCTCATGGCCCGTGGCAGTGCCCTGACCCCCTCTGCTTGCCCACCCACCGGCCTCGGCTCACTTCGCCCCATGATTATTTCCCACAACCTTCTTGATGTGACCACCACACACTCCACATGCCTCGACTGTCTCTACATGTCTGCCCAGTAGCCTCCGTTCGCTCACAACCTGGAGGGTTGTCTCCTGCTTGTCTTGTGATTGCTGACTAGCTCTGGCCTGGGCAACCCAGCAAGCTTCTCTGCCACGCAGTGGGTCAGTAAGGTCTGAACCAGAGGCTGGGGCACTCTCCCTCGGCTCTAGGACACTTCTGCACCTCTTTATGGTTACTAACCTACCATTGTTTAATAATTCCTTATCGTAAGCTACCCTGTTTACATTACTGTGTGGTTTCTGTCTCTTGACTGGGCACAAATGAATGAATTGGTACCAAGAATGGTCCCAGGAAGTAGGCCGATATAGGTGGGATTTGGGCGTTGGTTGGGTCACAGGCTCCGGCTTGATAGCAGTGCTGACCTCTTTGTCAATGACAGATGGGCTGCTAGTAGCCCACAGCATGCAATGGCACCACAATTAATCGGACTGTCATCTGTGGTTGATCGTGAAGTGCCAACTGAGCACATGCCTCGGGAGCCCATGTGGCTGCGGCCTTTTGCCGTTAAGCCATTAACAGTGATGATAAGGGGGCGCCTGTCTGGCTCCGTGGAGCATGTGACGTTCGATCTCAGGGTTGTGAGTTCAAACCCCACATTGGGAGTAGAGTATACTTAAAAAACAAGATCTTTGTAAAAATGACTTGGTTTCAGCTCAGGCCGTGAACTTTCAGTTTGTGAGTTCGAGCCCTGTGTTGGGCTCTTCACTGACAGTGTAGAGCCTGCTTGGGATTCTCTCTCTTCCTTTCTTTCTGCCCCCACCCCCCACCTCTCAAAAATAAATAAATAAACTTAAAATAAAATGATAACAAAATAAATTTGAAAATGACTAATGGGAGGCAGCTCTTTCTGCCCACGGGTTTGTCACCCTGTGTGCTTTAATAAAATCACCTTTATCACCAAAAAAAAAAAAAAAAAGACTTTAGGGGCATCTGGGTGGCTCAATCAGTTGAGCATCCAACTCTTGATTTGGGCTCAGGTCATGATCTCACAGTTCGTGGGATTGAGCCCTGCATCAGGCTCCACACTGAGCATGGAGCCTGCTTAAGATTCTCTCTCTCTCTCTCTCTCTCTCTCTCTTCACTCTGCCCCTCCCTTGCTTACTTGTGTGCATGCTCTCTATCAAAACAAAATAATAATGATGACTGTAAGGACTGTGGCGTGAGACAAGTTGTTCCGATGTAAAGAGAAAATAATAGTTCAGGACTGTGAAGTCATGGAATGAGAACCAGAAAGCTTCCAGGATAACCCTAAAAGAACTTCTTATTTCTTATAGTTCCAGGGCTGATATAGCTAACAATCAAAATCAAAATCAAAATTCAATTGTGTAGGTTGCTGAATTATAATGACTGTTGAATTAACAGTCTTGCCAAGGTCTTCAGGTGAAAGTTAGGGCCCTGAGATCTGGAAAGAATGAGATCTGAACCTTGAAATTGAGACATCCCAAATGAACTGAGGCATCCAAATAAAACTGATAATCTTGAACTCCCAGGTCATTCTGAGCCCCCTTGCCAGTGCAAGTAGTTTGCCCTCTCGTGTCTGAAGATAGTCGTTTTCACCTACTTGAAAAACTTGTGATAACCTTGCCTGAGGCAGATGCCTTGAAAGAGGATGCCCCTTCTCCTCAAGATCCACCACAGCCATCCGCCTTTGCCACTAGGCCCATAAATAGTGTAAAACCTTAGCATGCTCCAGAGGTACCGGAACACAAATTGGAACCCAGGAGAAAGTAGTATAGACATCAAAAGAATTGCAGGAATTTTCTTTTTATTTTTTAAATTTTTTTAACATTTATTTATTATTGAGAGAGAGAGAGAGAGAGAGAGAGCATGAGAGAGAGAGTAGACACAGAATCTGAAGCAAGCTCCAGGCTCTGAGCTGTCAGCACAGAGCCCGACGTGGGGCTCGAACCCACAAACTGCGAGATCGTGACCTGAGCACCCAGGCGCCCCAGGAATTTTCTAACATATATTGGTACTAACCCAAGGAACATGTGTGGGAATGGGTTCTTAGGTTGGTAAATCAAGGAGGGCGAGATAGAACACCATATCCAAAAAAAAAAAAAAAAAAAAAAAAAAAAAGTTTTTAACACTCTATCAAGTTTTTTACATGAATAAGCTTACTAGAATTCCAGATGCAGTCTGTTAGTTTGTGTAGCTAGAGGTGGCTCTAAACGTCTTATTTGATTGGCTGACTGAAACTTGAACTCAATATTCCAGTTTAATGAGGTCTAATTTTTTTTTAATTTTTTTTAACGTTTATTTATTTTTGAGACAGAGAGAAACAGAGCATGAACGGGGGAGGGTCAGAGAGAGAGGGAGACACAGAATCCGAAACAGGCTCCAGGCTCTGAGCAGTCAGCACAGAGCCCGACGCGGGGCTCGAACTCACGGACCGCGAGATCGTGACCTGAGCCGAAGTTGGACGCTTAACCGACTGAGCCACCCAGGTGCCCCTAATGAGGTCTAATTTAATGGGGTCAAGGTGCCAGAGCTTTCCTGGCATGATGTGGAGGAGGAAATCCAGATGCGTAGGGAGATTGCAATGTTGGATTGCATCCATCATGTGTGACCTATCCCCTTACTATATTCTGTGTGAAGGGCCAAGAAGATACCCCCTTTACTACGGCACTGTGAAATGTGTTTGTGAGGGGAGCACCTCTATGCCGGAAGAGTTCTGTGGTTTCTCTCCCTTGTGGGCCACTTATGACTGTAGGGGATGCCACTCTTAAACTGCACTTCTGATTTCAGTGAGAAATCAGATGATGATACTATTCCTTTGTAGCAGAGGCCAAGTGGAAGCACTTACCCATCAAACACAAGGTGGGCACTTCCACCAGAGAGGGCATCAGGGATGTTTCAGTAATCAGAATGCCTTAGCCCGCAGAGATCTTTAGTGGTAACTGATCATCGTGTCCTCGGGAATGAAATAGATAATCAGCCTACTAGAATTACTTGATCCACGTAACAGGAAAAACTCTAGGTCTGGTAGCCAAACACCTAACTTGAGTCACCATGGTAGAGAATCTCAGTTTCCAGACTGAAATCAGTTCACAAGACCCAAAGCCCTTTCAAAAAGCCAGGTTCCCTTGAGCAAGGACCTTGCTCCACAAACACCTTAATCTTTCTGCAAGCATTCCCAAAGGAACCCACAACTATTTACTAGAAGAACTGTGTAATGGGTAGAAGGAAAGACCTGGACCTTTCAGGGATTACTAGACACTGGCTCTGAATTGATGCCAATTCCTTAGGATTCAAAATGCTTCTGTGGGGGTGCCTGGGTATCTCAGTCAGTTTCCAACTCTTGATTTCGGCTCAGGTCATAATCTCATCATGTGGGAGTTCAAGCCCCATGTTGGGCTCTGCACCAACAGCATAGAGCCTGTTTGGGATTCTCTCTCTCCCTCTCTCTCTGCCCCTCCCCTGCTCATGCTCTTTCTCAAAATAAATAAACATTTAAAAAAATGCCTTTTAAAAAAAAAAAAAATGCCTTTAAAAAAAATGCCACCAACTCAAAAATGTGGCCTACCACTCAAAGTAAGGGTATATGGTGGACACATGATACAAAGACTCTCAACTCAAGTGTGACTCACAACAGGCCCGGTTGGCCCATGCACTCATCCTGTGGCTATTTCCCTGGTTCCTGAGAGTATAAATGGTATAAATGGAATAGATGTATTGGGCAACTGGCAGAATCCCCACATTGGCTCTCACCTATGGAATCAGTATGGGGCCTTTATGGTAGCAGGGCTAAGTGGAAGCTTCTGGAACCTCTACCTCCTGTCAAGAGAGTAAACCAGAAGCAACACTGCATCTCTGAGGGAAATGCAGACATTAACATTCTCATCAAAGACTTGAAAGAAGCAGGGCGAGGGACTCCTAACCCTTCCCATTTAATTCACCAGTTTGGCCTGTGCAGAAGTCAAGTGTAATCTTAGAAAAATGACTGTGGACTACTGTCAGCGTAACCTGGTGCAATTTCGACTGCAGTCACTGTCCAGATGCAAGCTGTAGTCCCTTTACCGTGGGATCTTTTACTGGACCTATGACTCATCCAGAAGTTGTGTGTGTGTTTTCAATGTGTAAAAACAGAGAGACTTAAAAGTCTTCTTAAAAAATTGATTTCTGGGGCGCCTGGGTGGCTCAGCCGGTTAAGCGGCTGACTTCAGCTCAGGTCACGATCTCGCGGTCCGTGAGTTCGAGCCCCGTGTCGGGCTCTGTGCTGTCAGCTCAGAGCCTGGAGCCTGTTTCAGATCCTGTGTCTCCCTCTCTCTGACCCTCCCCTGTTCATGCTCTGTCTCTCTCTGTCTCAAAAATAAATAAACGTTAAAAAAATTAAAAAAAAATTGATTTCTAACTTGATTGCATGTGGTCTAAGCATATTGTCTTATATGATAATAACCTTTGCAATTTGCTAAGACTTACTTTGTGTCCTGGTACACGTCAATTTTTGCCATTTTTGCACTTGTTATGATGAGCACTAGGTGTTGTATGTAACTGATGAATCACTGAATTCTACTCCTGAAACCAATGTTGCATTGTATGTTAACTAGAATTTAAATTAAAATTTTAACCCCCCCTCTTTTTTTTTTGCCATTTTTGCAAGTGTCTCATATGTACTTGACAGGATAATCATATGCAAGATTGCTTACCTATGGTGTGCTAATATAGTTCTTACTTTGCCTACTTAATCTAGAAACTTCTGAGATGTATGTTAAAATCATTGACAATTATAAATATCTCCTTATAAATCTGTTAGCTTTTGCTCTTACATTTATAGACTATTTTACTTTGTGCATATAATTAAGAATTTTAACTTCTTCCTTGTGAATATATCGTCTATGATTATATAGAGATCCCCTTCATTTCTTTTTAAGATAACTTGGTATTTTATTCTATTCTATTCTAGTCTAGTCTAGTCTATTCTCATTGAGATACAGTTGACACACAATGTTACATTAGTTTCAGGTGTAGAGCAGTGATTTTGACAAATTTATATGTTATGCTATGCTCACTACGAGGGTAGCTACCATCTGTCACCATACAACACTATTACAATACCACTGACTATCTTCCTTGTGTTATGCCTTTTATTCCTGTGACTTATTCATTCCATACGAAAGCCTGTTTCTCCCATCTCTCTTTACCCACTTTGCCCAGCCCTCCCCCCCAGCCCCCCCACCCCGCTTCCCCTCTGGCAACCATCTGTTTGTTCTCTGTGTTTATGGGTCTGTTTCAGCTTTTTGTTTATTCATTTGTTTTGTTTTTTTAGATTACACATATAAGTGAAATCATACGGTATTTGTCTTTCTCTGATTTATTTCACTTAGAATAATACCCTCTAGGTCCATCCATGTTGTTGCAAATGGCAAGATGCCATTCTTTTTTATGGCTCAGTAATATTCCACTGCATATATGTACCACTTCTTTATTTATTCATCTATTGATGGACACTTGGGTTGCTTTCATATCTTGGCTATTATAAATAATGATGCAATAAACATAGGGGTCTATATATCTTTTCAATTTAGTGTTTTAATTTTCTTTGAGTAAATATACGGTAGAATTAGTCATAAGGTAGTTCTATTTTTTATTTTTTTAAGAATTTTTAAAAAGTTTTATTTATTCATTTTGAGAGAGACAGAGATAGCACAAGCAGAGAGAGAGAGAGAGAGAGAGAGAGAGATTGAGAGAGAATCCCAAGCAGGCTCTACGCTGGCAGTGCAGAGCCAGACATGGGGTTCCAACCCACGAACTGTGAGATCACGACCTGAGCTGAAACCAACAGTCAGATGTTCAACTGACTGAGCCACCAGGTGCCCCGTTTTGCTTTTATCTGTTTTAAGAATTTAAAAAAAATTTTTTTTTAATGTTTATTTATTTTTCAGACAGAGAGAGACACATCATGAATGGGGGAGGGGCAGAGAGAGAGGGAAACACACAGAATCAGAAGCAGGCTCCAGGCTCTGAGCCATCAGCCCAGAGCCCAACGCGGGGCTCGAACCCGCAGACCGCAAGATCGTGACCTGAGCCGAAGTCGGACGCTTAACCGACTGAGCCACCCAGGCGCCCCTAAGAATTTTTTTTTTAAGTTAGATCTCCTGGGTGGCTCAGTCGGTTAAGCATCTGACTGTCGGTTTTGGCTCAGGTCATGATCTCACAGCTCGTGAGTTTGAGCCCAGAGTGGGGCTCTGTGCTGACAGCTCAGAGCCTGGAGCCTGCTTTGGATTCTCTCTCTCCTTCTCTCTCCTTCTCTCTCTCTCTCAAAAATAAACATTAAAAAGGGGCGCCTGGGTGGCTCAGTCGGTTAAGCATCCAACTTCCACTCAGGTCATGATCTTGTGGGTTCGTGGGTTCGAGCTCCGGATCGAGTTCTGTGCTGATGGCTCAGAGCCTGAAGCCTGTTTTGGATTCTGTGTCTCCCTCTCTCTGCCCCTCCCCCACTCACACTCTGTCTCTTTAGAAAAATAAATAAATAATAAACATTAAAAAATTTTATTTTAGGGGCGCCTGGGTGGCGCAGTCGGTTAAGCGTCCGACTTCAGCCAGGTCACGATCTCGCGGTCCGTGAGTTCGAGCCCCGCGTCGGGCTCTGGGCTGATGGCTCGGAGCCTGGAGCCTGTTTCCGATTCTGTGTCTCCCTCTCTCTCTGCCCCTCCCCCGTTCATGCTCTGTCTCTCTCTGTCCCAAAAATAAATAAAAAACGTTGAAAAAAAAAAATTTAAAAAAAAAAAAAAAAAAAAAATTTATTTTAAGAATTGTTTATTTTTGATTTTTTGAAGAACCTCTATACTCTTTCCCCTTATGGGGTATATGATTTGCAAATGTCTTCTCCCATTCAGTAGGTTGCCTTTTTGTTTTGTTGATAGTGATCCTCTTCATTTCCTTTTTTTTTTTTTTTAGTTTATTTATTTATTTTGAGAGAGAAAGAGAGTGTGCGCACATATGAACGGGAGAAGGGCAGAGAGAGAGGGAAAGAGAGAGAATCCCAAGTAGACTCAGGGCTTAATCTCACTATGAGATCATGACCGGAGCTGAACTCAAGGGTTAGATGCCTAACCGACTGAGCCACCAGACAACCCCCTCTTCATTTCTTTCTTTTCTTTTTAAAATGTTTTTATTTATTTATTTTTGAGAAAGAGAGAGATAGAGAGCCAGAGAGAGAGGAGCAGAGAGAGCGGAAGACAGAATCCCAAGCCCGATGTGGGGTTTGAAATCATGAACCATGAGATCATGACCTGAGCCAAAATCAAGAGTTGAACGCTTAACCGACTGGGCCACCTAGGCACTCCCCCGCCCCTGCTTCATTTCTAATAATGCTTTCTTTTGGTTAGTTTTTTGTCTGATATATATATATATATATATATATATATATATATATATATATGTAATTTTTTTTTTTTTAAGTAGGTTCCATGCCCAACGTGGAGCTTGAACTTATGACCTTGAGATCAAGAGTCCCATGCTCTACCAACTGAGCCAGCCAGGCATCCCTTGTCTGGTATGTCTTTTTATATCCATTTATTTTAAACTTTTCTGTGCCTCTTTCTTTTATATCTGCTCTAGTAAATAGTATATAGCTTAATATTTTAAAATCTTCCAAACCACCAATCCTTGGAAAGATGGGAAAATTGTATCTATTTTGATTAGTGATACATTTGGACTTACTACTATTATCTTGTGTTTTGTGATTTTCCTATGCTGCCTGCATTTCTGCTTTCCTTCTTGGATTTGGAATGATTGTGTTTTCTTTTTTCCTTTATTTCCTCTCTAGTGGTTTGGAAGTTACAATCCTACTTTTATTCTTTTAGTAAATATCTTTAATATTTTGGGGCACCTGGCTGGCTTTTAGCTGGTAGAGCATGTGATTCTTGTAAGTTTGAGCCCCACGTTGGGTGTAGAAATTACTTTAAAAAATAAAATCTCTAATATTTTTTATGTTTATTTATTTTTGAGAGACAGAGAGAGCATGGGGGAGGGGCAGAGAGAGAGGGAGACAGAGGATCTGAAGCGGACTTCATGCTGACAGCAGAGAGCCCAACACAGGACGTGAACCCATGAACCACAAGATCATGACCTGAGCCGAAGTCGGATGCTTAACCAACTGAGCCACCCAGGTGCCCCATCTTTAATATTTTAACATGCATACCTGACAGTTCAAAGTTGCTTAATTTCCGTACCTTCTTTCAGAACAATAAAGGGCCTCTGACAGCTGCTACACTGACACCTCCCTTCCATCTGGTGTGTTACAGTGTCCAGCATTCAGTTGTATCTTATTTTATATATCCCATATTTATGCTATTATTATTGCTTTACAAAGTCCACACCTGTTGAAATGTACTCAAGTCTTCAGTTGTACACTTTTCTCTGTTGTATCTCAGTGTCCCATTTCCTTCATCCTGAAATACATCCCTTAGGAATCTTTCACTCTGAGTTTTTCTTTGAATGAAAATTACTCTATTTCACCCTCATTAAAACAACAACAACAACAAAAACAAACTTACTTCATATTTTAAAAATCCAGAATTTTAGATGTCTTGATATCTCAATCATAAATATTTGTGTCTACATTTTAAAAAGAACCTTTGCTCACACAGGCCAAATGAACACAAACACATCTAACACCAGAAACAGTAATTCCTTAATATCAAGGAATGTCCATTCCATATTCTGATTTCCCCCATTATCCCAATCATATGTGGTTTTCCAAATCAGATCCAGTCTAGAACCAGACACTGTGTCAGTTTATTTTTTATGCCCCTTAAGCCTCTTTTAATGTCAGTTCCTTTTTTTGTGACACTGATTTCCTGAACAGACAGGTCCGGTCGTCCTATGAAATATCCTACCTTCTGGGTCTGATTGCTTTCTTGTGGTGTTTAGCCTGTTCCTCTTTCCTCTATATTTCCTTTTAACTGTAGGTTAGAATCCCAGGGCTTGATTAGATTTAAATCAAGCATTCTGAGCTAGCTCATATCACAAGTGATGCACTATTCCCATCAGAATACATTACCATATTATGGGTCCACCTGCTATATAATAAGCATTCTTGTACAAAGTTCTACGCTAGGACTGTATCCCTCATTAATGGTTTGTTTTGGACTTTTTCTAGATAGGACTTATGTGTGATAGATTCCAATGACAAAATGATAAACAAGAGGCTGAGAAGTGTTGAAAACTGCACCCTGAGGATGGAGGGACATATACATTTGATGGATAATCAGTACACAGTGCAGTGGGACCATCTAACATATATCTCTGTACATATATCTCTGTAAATTTTCTAGGATATAAACTTAAAAAGTCGCTACTGGTTCACAATCTCAGGAACTTTCCCAGTGTAATCTGAAACTGGCCCCCATACACAGAGGCCTGCCCAAGAAAGAGGCAGGCCATCCCAGATTGGTAGGTGTCAGTTTTAATAAGCAAGGGAATTTACTTACAAGGCTAGTCTTGGCAAGCAAGTAGATTTCTGGCACCGGCCCAACAAGTCTTAAAAATTTATAGGGACACCTGGGTGGTTCAGTCGGTTAAGTTTCCAACTCTTGATTTCGGCTCAGGTCATGATCTCACAGTTCATGAGTTGGAGCCCTGAACTGGGCTTTGCACTGACAGTGTGGAACCTGCTTGGGATTATCTGTCTCCCTCTCTCTCTGCCCCTCCCCTGCTGGTGCTCTATCTGTCTCTCTCAAAATAAATAAATAAGTAAACATTAAAAAAAATTTTTATTAAGTTGATATAGAGGCCTTAACCTGGTTCAGTCACATATCCCATCCAGATGGTCTCAATAACACATGATCTCTCAAGGCTCTGTGTTTGAAAAAGGCTCCCACGGCGCACACATTCCAAGCAGAGGGGAGTGGGTAAGGAGCCTTGAATTGCTTGGGTCCAGCTCGAGGGTCAGCTGCCTGCCACATCATCTTGGCCACATCCTCCAACAGCAGCATCAATGGGTAGGAGGAAATTGCATATTGCACTTGACCACCCAATACCAAATCACTCTCCACTTAGCCAATTTATGCCTCTGCGAGCAGTATATAGACCTTTCCTTCCCCCAGTACTTGGTATACTTGGTATTTGCAGATGTTTCTTTTTACTTTTGCCAATACGATGAGATGAAATAAAAGCTCATTGCGGTTTTTGAAAAGTTAGTACACACATTATGAAATTTCACCCCTAAATTCTCGCGTAATCATCTTATGAAAATAAGGACGATTCCTACTTAACCACAGTATCATTTTTCACTAACAACATAGTAATTCTTCATACAGTCTAATCCTATCTATATCCGTATTTCTTTAATTATCTAAAAAGTCCGTAAGGAATTACGTCAACCTAAACAAGAGTTAACTGTGTACTGGTGTTTTGTTCGATTCACGTTTATTCTCACATGATGAACTAGCTGGGTGTGACGGTCCAAGTTTCCAGGTATTTCCCCTAAGAACAATGAAGACAACATTCCTCTGCCTTCTAGTTTCTGTAGTTGTTGTTGGGAAATTTGCTATTTGTCTAGGCATCGTTGCTTTGTGGAAAACGTGTTTTCTTTCTGGTTTCTTTTAACATGTCCTCCCACCCTCACTCCCCTCCCATCTTTGAGTTCTTCAGTTTTTCTCTGATTTATTTGGATGAAGATTTAGTGTATCTTGGGATTGACTTCCTGAGACTGACAGTTCTTGTCCAAAATCAGCTCTGGAAGATGATCAACCACGATCTCTTCTCATCATCTCCTTATTTGTTGTTGAAAGAGCCTAAAATAGTGCCTGGCACACTTTAGGTGCTTATAAATAGTTGTTGAATGAATTTGTAAATAAACGAGCATTTCTCCATTCCTCCTCATTCTCTCTATGCTCTGATGCTCTGATTTTTTACAGACACCTCACTCTACCCACCATGCCTTTTCCTCTTTTATACTTTTCATCTCTTTATTTTTCTGTGCTACATTTTCTTAAGATTTTTTAAAAGTAATCTCTACAGCTAATGTGGGGATCAAACCTACAACCCCAAGATCAAAAGTCTCATGTTCCATCAACTAAACCAGACAGGTGCCCCATTTCTGTGCTACATTTTATTTATTTATTTTTTAATTCATGATTTTAGCCATTTAATTAATTAATTAATTAATTTATTTATTTATTTATTTATTTATTTATTTTTAAAGTAAGCTCAACACCCAACTTGGGGCTCGAACTCATGACTCAAGAGTCACACTCTCTATGGATTGAACCAGCCAGGGACCTCTTTTTCTGTGCTACATTTTATATAATTTTGCCAGATCTATCTCCCAGTGCCTGACTCTAACCTCAGCTACTTTTAATCCATCCACTGAGTTTATAATAATCATTTTAAAATTAATATTTATTTATTTATTTATTTATTTATTTATTTATTTATTTAGAGAGTGAGCATGCTCACGAGTGGTGGAGGAGCAGAGAGAGGGGGAGAGAAAGGGAGAGAGAATCTCAAGCAGGCTCTGAGCTGTCGGGGCAGAGTCCAATGGCTCAAACTCACAAACCATGAGATCATGAATGGGGCCAAAATCAAGAGTTGGATGCTTAACAGGCGTCCCTATAATAATCATTTGTAATTATTGATACCTAACCTTTTTTATAGAATTCTGTTCTTTCACATGCTTTTGATTCTTTGTCTTATGACTTCAATTATTTTTATTTTTTAATTTATTTTTTAATTTAAAAAAATATATAATTTTTTAGTGTTTATTTCTTTTTGAGACAGGGAGAGAGAGAGAGACAGAGTGCGAGTGGGGGAGGGGCAGAGAGAAAAGGAGACACAGAATCCAAAGTAGGCTCCAGGCTCTGAGCTGTCAGCCCAGACCCCAACGCGGGGCTTGAACTCACAAGCAGTGAGATCTTGACCTGAGCCTAAGTCGGACACTTAATCAACTGAGCTACCCAAGTGCCCCTGACTTCAGTTATTTTTAACATACTTATAGCTTGAATCTTGTTGTTCCATTGTCTGGGTCTAAACTTGCTCTTTGTTACGTAGGCAAATTCTCATTCATGGTGGACTACTTCCTTGTGGATTTCCCCATTTTGGATTGTGAGCTCATGTTCATGGCCTTGAAAGAGACCTTCATAGGCTATTGTGAAGATCAGATCAATGAACTTACATGAAGAAGGTATGTCTCAAGTTCAGGTGAAAATAAAAGCATATTGAAAAGAATATACAGAAGGACAAGAACAGTCCACGAGGTCAGACTAAGTGTAAAAGCAAACAAACAACACAAAACCCCCACAAGACTGACATGCTTAAACCATTAAATCCTGGCAGGAATCATACTGGGGAGGGGCACCTGGGTGGCTTAGTCGGTTGAGCATCCTACTCTTGATTTCAGCTCAGGTCATGACCTCACGGATTCTCTCTCTCCCTCTCTCTCTACCCCTGCCCCACTCGTGCGCGTGTGCATATTCTCTCTCTCTCTCTCTCTCTCAAATAAATAAATAAACATTTAAAAAATAAACTTATAAAAGAATCATACCAGGGAATAATATTAAACACTCCTTCTCATGTGCCAGACACTTTACTCATATCTTTAACCTTCATAACAACTGCAAGGGTGGTGATATTCCCATCGGACAGAACAGAAACTGCAACAAAGGCATCAGTTTAGAGCTAATTGGGGAACCCCAGTTAAAACCCAGGTCTGAATGATTGTAAAGTTCATGCTTGTTCAGATTCACCCCATTGTTCTTCAGAACTATTACTGGAAAAATACACCATCATTTGGACGACATATTTTTTCCCCGTTCCGATTTTAATTCAGGCCAGTTAACCCCACGGATCATAAAAACGTGTTAAATAATTCATGAAAAAGGAGAAAGAATGCATAAAACTACAAAAGAATTGCATTTTTTTTTAAATTGCATTTTAAGTAAAGAAATTTTAGTTCTTCATTTTCTTTCATTTTTCCAATTTGGGATTTTGTTTATGCACAAAAAAGGCAATTAACAAGAAGCTTACTTGTGAGAAACCCCTGGAGCTCCCAGAAGATAATAAAAAATGTATCTGAGCATTCCAAATACAACAAAGCAAACCAGTGTAAATTTAATCTCTTAATAAGGAGTTTGCAAATGTAACTTCAACATAAACAATTTTGCATCAGTAAACCAGGACACATTAAAGCCAGTTGGTGGCAACACATTTCAGTCATCAATCCTTCATTACCCAGGCCCAAGCTGCAACGAGCCTGCTCACAACATGGGTTTCAGGAGACCCCTCGCCAGTCCAGCTCTTCCCAGGATCATCATCCAGGGACCAGCTGGAGTGTTCGAGAATTGCCATCTATCTTAAATATTAGCATAAGTTGTACCTAGTCATTTGGAGTTAGGGGATCTGATTTTAATGAGGTAGATTGACCACTTATTTAAAATGCTGGTCTAGGTTTCTTGATTTAATCAACTTTCAGCAAATAGTGTTTGTCCTTTTGTGTGCGTGTGCCTGTCATTTGATATAAAATTTAAGTGTTTATTTATTTATTTTGAGCGGGGAAGGGCAGAGAGAGACGGAAAGAGAAAATCCCAAGCAGGCTCCTCACTGTCAGTGCAGAGCCCGACCAGGGGCTCAATCTCGAGAACTGTGAGATCATAACCTAAGTCAAAATCAAGACTCAGACACTTAACCAACTGAGCCACCCAGGCACCCAATGATATAATTTTTTTTTCCTTCTAACTTTGTATCATCTTATTTATGTTTCTTGAAAGAGATTTTTTTTTAATTTACATCCAAATTAGTTAGTATATAATGCAACAATGATTTCAGGAATAGATTCCTTAATGCCTCTTACCCATTTAGCCCATCCCCCCTCCTACAACCCCTCCCGTAACCCTCAGTTTGTTCTCCATATTTATGAGTCTCTTCTGTTTTGTCCCCTTCCCTGATGTTCATCTGTTTTGTCTCTTAAAGTCCTCATATGAGTGAAGTCATATGATTTTTGTCTTTCTCTAATTTCACTTAGCATAATACCCTCCAGTTCCATCCACGTAGTTGCAAATGGCAAGATTTCATTCTTTTTGATTGCTGAGTAATACTCCATTGTGTGTGTGTGTGCGTGTGTGTATATACATATATATATATATATATATACCACATCTTCTTTATCCATTCATCCATCGATGGACATCTGGGCTCTTTCCATACTTTGGCTATTGTTGAAAGTGCTGCTATAAACATGGGGTGCATGTGTCCCTTCCAAACAGCACACCTGTATCCCGTGGATAAATGCCTAGTAGTGCAATTGCTGGGTCATAGGGTAGCTCTATTTTTAGTTTTTGAGGAACCTCCATACTGTTTTCCAGAGTGGCTGCACCAGCTTGCATTCCCAATTGATACAAATTTTATACACGATCTTTATGCTTCAGGTTTGGCTGTAGGCTACATTTGACTATAGGGACTTCAAAAAATGTTAATCCCATTAAATGATTAACTAATTAAAATCAATCATTAACTTCACAAATGTATCTAAAGAAATATGGAAAGATGATTTTGTTGATAAATTTAAGAAAAATAGAGGACGTAAATAACTGGAGTCATTGGGAGATGAACCCTCTCCAGCTAATTGGTCAGTTTTGCATTTTGACCGTGAGTTTATTTTTGTCGGATTCTGTGAAGAGACCACCATTACCAAAAAATATACTGACATTATAAAAGTATTGTAGATTTTATTTTCCTAATAATCTGGATTACTTCTTCTATGCATTAGACTTTAACAAATTAAATGATTTTTTTAACACTATGACAGCAATACAAATAAAATAGTTAAAGTTGTAATCACCTCAACATGAAAAATCACTTTGCCTTCCTATTTAGAGCCCCTTAGGGGTGCCTGGGTGGCTCAGTCGTTTAAGCATCCCACTTTGCCTCACCATTTGTGAGTTTGAGCCCTGCCCCAGGCTCCTCACTGACAGTGCGGTGGAGCCTGCTGGGGATTCTCTCTCTCTCCCTCTCTCTCTCTGCTCCTCCCCTCCCCTCTCTCCAAAAATAAATAAACTCACTTAAAACAAACAAACTTCTGCTCTAAAAAAACCATGCTGGTGGCACACACACGGTCACCCACTCACACAATCCCTGGCCGCCAGGGCACATGGGCGCTGATGGCCACACGCTTAGTCAGTGGCACCCCAGCTCCCAGGTGTCAGATTTGGAGTCTAGCAGCCACAGAAATTGGGCTTCCAGGGCACCGGACTGGAGCCTGATTTCCTTGTTTCCCAAGTTATCTTTGATTATATGCTGGTTGTTATATTTCAAAGATTATTTGTAGGAATAATTTGGGATGAAGGTAGCTTTCTCCACAGAGAATTTGTGTTTGCTGCTTTCAAGAGCCTGGGGGCATTGCCAGTGCTGAGTTATTCAAAGTTGAGGCTTGGGATGCCCTGCCGTAGCCCAGGCAAACAGAACCAGGCTGTGATTCTGGCAGATTGGTCCACCTCTAGTTTACCCTTAACTGGGCACATTGCGGGGAATGGGGTCTCCTGTTAGACTTTCCACCCGGAACAGGCCCGGGGACATATTCATCTCAAGAGGCCATCAATAGGAAAGTTCAACCCTCCGCTTCAGTGCAATCCTCAGGAAGGGACCAGCCTCTGGGCTCCTCACTCCTTGATCCCGTGCCTTAGGATGCTGTCCTACCTCATCCCATCTTGTCAGCTTTTCACAGAGGTTATTTTCAACATTTTATCCAGCTTATTTAGCTGTTTCAGCAGGAGGGTTGCTGGGGAGAGTTATCCTATTACAGGAGAGTCCTGTTGTTTTAATTTGAGTTCCTTTGATTAGTGGCAGATCCCAGCCTCTCTTCTTACACCGGTGGCAATTCCAATTTCCTCTTCTGCAAAACGCCTGCTCATCCCCTGTGCCCTCTTTTCTCCTAGTTTCCTGCTTTTCTCTTGTTGATGTGAGGGTGTTCCTTAAATACCCTGGATGTTAATTCTGTGTTAATTGTATACATCTTTTCCTAGTCTGTTATCCAGCCATTCAGTGCCTTTCTGGTGTTTTACTGAACAGAAATCCTTGATTTTGATGTGGGCAAATTCAACATATTCTCCTCTAGAAGGTTTGCAATGTGTCCATATCGTCCTTAATAACTGCTGTTCAAAGCCAGCCCTTCCAGTGTCATTTGACCTGCACGAAGTAGAGGGGCTCTGACCTTCTGCTATTTGTTCACTAAGCTTGTATTTTCACAGGCTAAGTCTGCAGTGTTGGCTGGTGACCTTGCCACATCGCTGCTTCATTTGTTAGTTTCCAATGTAAACCACAAGTCCCTGACGTGTGTTGCTGTTAAACCGTATACCCCCTCATCCTGCGCTAGGGAAGTTAAGTCTTAGACCTACAGGCAGAACACAGATCTCTATTATTTTTCATCTTGATTCGGCCCACCGTTCCCGGCTGCTAAGTTATTTTTGGACCCCGATTCATCCAGTGCTTTGGCTGTCCCAGTTTTTTGCCACCTGAAACTTTGGTAAATATGTCATCTGTTTCTCTGTCCAAGTAACTGGAGAGAATGTGGAGCACAAGAGGACTAAGGCCAGAACCCTGGACCGTGTCCCCAGAGTCCTCTCTCAGGCAGATATTGACTAATTAATGATAACATCCCCTGAGAGTTCTTGACTCTTGAGGAGCATCTAAATGTCTGAGCCTGGGCTGAGTGCTGGGGATGCAAGATGGCGGAGGAGACAAGTCCTCCACCCTCACAGGGCTCACACCCTAGTGGAGGAGGCAGAGGCAATTTCATATACAAATTACAACTTCCCCTGGTTCTTTTGTTTTTACAAAGAACTCCCTCACAGATCGTCTCTTTTGAGCCCTGTTCGGGATAGGCAGTCAACCAGGAATAAGTTTACTTAACCACACACCATCCTCAATCTCCCAAGTTATCCTTGGGGCTATTAGGAGATCAGTCAAATGCTTTGCTGAAATTCACAGGCATGGTGTCTGCAGTACTAGTGAAATGCATCAGACAGACAGACAGAGGTCAATCTGGCAAGAATTATTCTTCACGAATGCACCCTTTGTAATCGCTTACTAATTATTTGTTCATAATTCACGGAGTGTCCCCCAGGGGCATTTCCTGAAAGGTCCATGAGGCGCATTCTCGCACTGCGCTGATCATCAGGCCCAGAAGATTCGAGAGGATTTTACAGTCTGCACTGTTTACCCTTCAGCCCAGCAACTCAGGGGGGCCGGTAAAGCCATCTTCTGGGTCCAATGTACCCCCTCCCACTGCCAGGAGGCGGTAACAGTGTTCCTCCAACTGTGTGGGGGGATTGGGGTCCTCTCCCATTAATGAATTAGGAAATGCATTTAGCAAGTCGTGACTAGCATTTCCTTTTAAATAAAATAGAATGAATAGAAAATATCAGAGAGCATTGTAGGTGGTAAGGGTACATGCTGTTTTATGAAATTTTTCTTTCAGTCATATATTATACGTATGCGTGCTGGGTTAAGATCTGTGGGTCTTGGTGGAAAAAGTTCGAAAGCTACCGGCAGTGATTAAGTCCATCCTCTCGAGTCAGCTAGAACAGGGTTCAGCTGTGACTTTGGGCGAGTTACTCAACCTAAGAGAATTTCACCGATAAAACAAGATTGTAATACCTATCTCCTTGGGCTTTTATGAGGATTAAATGAAATAATAAGTGAAAATTGCTTGGTTCAGCACCTGGAATGTAATGTGTTCAGAAGATGTGGTTATTTTCTAGCTTTGAAGATATGCACACATGGCCTGGTTTCCTTCTCATTCCCAGCGCTATTAATTTCACTTCCTCCTTTCTATTTTCAGCAGTTTGGAGAAGCAAGTCTGTGGCTTTCTAGCAATCCTGGATTTTATGGATATTATCTCTCACATCTCAGAGGGTTTCAAGGCTCATAAACCTGCTTCTCCTGCGGCTCGACGCCTGTGTTGCCTGCTGTTTGGGGGTGGCTCTGCGCACCCCAGCCCACCCTTTTCCGTCAGAGGCCAGCCTCCTGGGCCCCTCTGGTTACCAGCGGGGGCCGTAGGTGTTTTTAAAAGTAGGCTCTCTCCTTCCTTTTCCTCTGAGGAAAGGAAACCTTTTCCTGCTTGTCTCCCCAGGGTTGTAAGCTCTCTTGCATTCCCCGGGCCTGGGCCTCTTCTTTTCCCGCCTCCGGTCACCCCTGCTCCTTGGCCAGGGGGCAGGGGTGCGCTCGGCCCAACCGCTGGCCTCATTGCGGCTGCCCTCACTGTTCTCTCACCCGGGGTGCTGGAGCCATCTGCCGCGGGGGTTTGTGGGGCCGCTCATCTCTACCCCCTCTCCCTGAGCTGGGGTCCAAGGGTCAGGGGGTGGGGGGCAGACTGCAAAGCCCACCTACTCCCAGGAACAGGCACCGGGCTGATGACTTTCTGGCCATGTGAAAACGCCACGCGCCTCACTAGTTCACATCAAGTACTGGAGGTGCTGAGATGACTAAGAAATGCTCCTGGAGTTCAAAAATTCAGTCTAGTCCTAGGTCTTTAATGCCACCCTTCAAAAAAGCAGCAGGCGCAGGGGTGGGGGGCACCTCTAACAGTGGAAACTACCTACCTTAACGGTAGGTAACAGCTATGTAACAGCTTCTAGAACAACACAATCAGAATCAAAGAAATTGGAAGGCCGAAGCCAAGTTTGCTTTTGAAAAAAGCCTGTTCCCATTTCAGGGATTTTCCTCAAGTGTCTACAAAACAGATACCATTCTTGTTTTTCTTTTTAGATTACGTATTTAGTGCCATGGGTCAGGAGGGAAGTGGGACACCAGAGCATTGCTTCCGGGCCACACTGAACACAGCATCACATGGAGCAAACCCGGAGTCACAAAGTCCACTCCACTTCTGTAGACAGGTCCCCGAGTGACCGTGGGACACTCCCCTCTGCTCACAACTAGCAAATAAACATCACTTAGAGAAAAGTTTGTGATCAGTGCACCAGCAGGCAACAAAATGGATACTTCTCAAATATTCCAAGATTGTACACCCTTATCAACAATCAAATTAGAACTAGGCTTTAATTTTTAAAAACAGCTAATATAGGAACTACTTTTCTACAACTTTCCTTTGGCCAAACATAGGTTATAAATGGTTTTTAATCTGTGCTTTACAAAATGGGGAGCTGATGTGTCAAAATTAAATTTCAAGAGAAAAAGATGTATAGAAAGATCAGCTGAGCAGAGCCCTAATCCTGAAAACATTCCTTAAAAAAGATTCTAGTAACTAATGGTTAGTAAATAGCCACACACATATTTTTTCAGTTTTTTAATATCTCATTCTGATTACAAAATACATTAGAGGCACAGGACATAGAAAATGAGTTTCTCCAGTAATTCCATTTCCAGTGTCAAACCTCAGAAACAGTTGTGTGTCTGACCCACCTTCTCACAGGGAGATGCCTGAGTGTGAACACCCCCAGAAGCGTGTGAAGAAGTAGAAATGTGTGCTTCCATCCACTCGTTTGAGGTACTTCTGCCTGGCGAAGGATGGGGAGCAGGGCCTCAGGCCAGTGCTGGGGGTAGCACACCTCTCGCCCCACCGCGTTTTCTCAGCTAGGGTTGTCCAAAAGACAGGGGAACATTGCGGGGGGGAGAGGGACTCAAAGGAGACACATCAATGTGGCATTCTGCAGTGTGGGAATAAGGACATGGGACAGGAAGAGCTGGGAGGTGGGAGGCAATGGCAACAGTGACAAAAGAGGCCGCTGGAGAGGCAAAGGTGCAGGGGGAGGGCGGCACCCCCTCCACCCTCAGTGAGTGACTTCAGGGGACCCCACCCCCACGCTGCACACCCTGCTCCTGGTGGCTGTGCACAGAGCAGCTCCCACAGGCGGTGAGCTGAGTGGTGGCGGTGCCCCTGGATGTCACCAGGCAACTGCTCAGGACAAAACCCTCCCCAGGAGATGTGGGAGCCAGACGCTCTGCCTCCCCCTCTCCAGTTTATTCAGTCAGAGTTAGGAATGCTGGGCCAGTCCTTACCATTGTGGAGCTACACTCGCAGGCGGATGACACAGGAATAGGATGAGTTGAAATAGGGAACACAATTTAGTCAGGGATGTCTTTCTGGAAAAGTTATGTTTCAACTGAGACTTGAACACATCCCCCCCCACCGTGCACCTGACCATCCTCCAGGCACTATCCCTCCAGGGAGTAATTTCATCCGGCCTGTCACCGTCACCGGCTGTCTACATGTCGCAACATGGCCTATCTGGCTATGGCCCCTACCTAAGACGCTCTGTTTAGTTCTCTTTTGCTCAAGGCTGAGATGACCTCAACTCACTATTCCCCCAAGTGCACCATTTGTGTTGCTGTTTAAGAAAGCCATACAGAGAAAGACAGATACCATATGTGTTCACTCTTATGTGGATCCTGAGAAACTTAACAGGAACCCATGGGGGAGGGGAAGGAAAAAAAAAAAAGAGGTTAGAGTGGGAGAGAGCCAAAGCATAAGAGACTCTTAAAAACTGAGAACAAACTGAGGGCTGATGGGGGGTGGGAGGGAGTGGAGGGTGGGTGATGGGTATTGAGGAGGGCACCTGTTGGCATGAGCACTGGGTGTTGTATGGAAACCAATTTGACAATAAATTTCATATATTTAAAAAATAAAAATAAATAAACAAACAAACAAACCCGGGTGGGGGGGGCGGGGGGGGGGGGAAGAAATCCTATGCCAGACAGCTGGGGTGAGCTTTTACCACCAGAGGTCTGGGTACCAGCCTGACGCCAAGTCTAACGAGGGCACCCTGCATACAAGACTACCTCCTTCTCCTGGAAATCTGGGGACTGGGTTTCCTGTGCAAGGACAAGTCTCTTGTGGCCACTGGGAGGACATGCCACTTGTTTTCTGGAGAGCTGCCTCAGTACTGCAGGTAACCCGGCTTCTGCGAGCCCTCCGCACAGCCTTAAGGGCTTCCAGAAGTCAGGCCACTACAAGTTTCATCTCGTTTATATCCTGCCCGCCCCCCGCCCCGCCGTTGATAACGCTCCTCTCCAACCTCCAATCAAGCTCATGTGGCCTCTAGACCCTGATGCGACGCACCCACTGCAATGGCTGGTTCCAGAAAGGTCATGGCTGTGTAACAGGAATACTGTGATATAACTCCCCACCTCCTCCGGCCCCTCCTTCTGAGAACGTGTGTGCGGGGGTGAGGCATCCGACGCGGAGAGTAGGGTATAATAGGATCTTTGCTTTCATCAGGCAAGTGTGACTCAGTCTTACCCTCCAGCTCTAGACCTGCTTGCCGTCTGCGCTCTGCCCCCACTCTCTCCAGAACCGGCTCACATGCTTTGCTACTAGTGCTTCACCAGCAAAACCTGGAGTGCTGCCCCACAAAAGCTACATCCACATCCTAAACCCTGGAGCCTATGACTGTGAACTGATACGGAAAAAGGGAGTTTGCAGATGTAGTTAAGTGGAGAATCCTGAGATGAGTCCATCCTGGATTCTGAGGTGAGCCCTAAACCCAAACACAAGTGTCCTAAGAGACACAGGCGGCATAGCGGCCCTTGTGAAGACACAGGCAGAGAATGGGGTTCCACAGCCACACAAACCAAGGAGCCTCTGGAGCCCCAGAAGCTGGCAGAGGCAAAGCATTATCCCTGAGGGCCCGCGGAGGGAGCACGGCCCTGCTGGCACCTTGATTTTGGACATCGGGCCTGCAGAACTCTGAGAATTCCTGTTGTTTCAAGCCAGCCAACTGGCGGTGGTGCATTAGGGCAGCCCCAGGGACCTAACACACCACCCTTAACAGACCCAGGGGCTATTCCCAGTCCCACGCCCACTCACCCCACAGCAGCACTTGGAGGTGACCGTTCCGTCATCAGACACTGCCTTTACCCTGATTTCCTGGCTCCACAATGTCGTTTTCCTACCTCACAGGACACTTTCACAATCTTTTATGCTGAGTCCCTCACTTCTCCCCACTGCTAAATGTTGGACGCCCTTAGCTCAGCCATGAATCCTCTTCATGAAGCATCCTGTTCCATGGCTCTAAACACCATCCACACACTGACACTCCCAATTTACCTCTGCAGGATGCGGGCACAGTAGGGGCTCCAAAACTATTTGGGGAAAGAGTAAAATCTTTTCACATAAATCACCATTTCAAATGTGTTTACCATACTGGGGCACCTGGCCGGCTCTGGCTCAGTGGCAGAGTGTGTGACTCTTGATCTCAGGGTGGTGAATTTGAGCCCCGTGGTGTGTGTAGAGCTTACTTAAAAAAAAAAAAAAAATTAACAAATGTAATAAATGTGTTTACCACACTCACTTTGAAAGCACTTTCAGATATACTCTCTTGCTCTTCTCATAAAAGCCCTGTGGCTCCTGGGGCTCCTGGGTGACTCAACATCCAACTTCAGCTCAGGTCATGACCTCGCACTTCACAAGTTCAAGCCCTGCATCAGGCTCTCTGTCAACGCAGAGCCTGCTTCAGATCCTCTGTCTCCCTCTCTGCCTGTCCCCCACTGGCATGTTCTCTCTCAAAAATAAACAAACGTTAAAAAAAAAAAAAAAAGCCCTGTGGCTCTTAGGTGACTGGGCGCTAGTCCTTCAGCTATTCTGTGGCAGAACGCAGGTTTCTGGATCTTTCATGTCTCTCCTGTTGACCCTCTCACAAGGCTGGAGTATCCCCTGAAGGTTCTGTTCCATGATCATGCTGTTCCAAGATTCCTCTGCAGAAGGAATCCAGTCTGTGACCCCGCCCTCTGATTATTAAGGCTTCTTAAGAGGTTTTTCTCTCTAGAACAGGGGTTGGCAAAGTAGGACCTATGGGCCAGATCTGGTCAGCTCTCTGTTTTTGTAAAGAAAATCTTCCTGGAATACAGCCACATTCATTTGTGTACGTACCGTCTAGCTGCTTTTGTGCCCCAACAGCAGAGCTGAGAAGCTACGACAGAGACCATAGAGCTCATGAGCCCAACATATTTACTCTCTGGCCCTTTACAAAAACAGCATGGCCACCCATGCTCCGGAATTAGCCACAGCGAAGGTCTCCCCTCCTTGGCGTGCTGGCACAATCTGTCCCCTGCGTCCATTCTGGGGTAGTCAGGTGTGATCTTTTTCTGCTTTCCCACTCATCACACTCATGGGGTTGGAAATTGTATGAAACCTACTACGTTGACGGTCTTCATGATTATTAACAACCTTTCTTCCTTCCTCTCTCCCAGTCAATGCCTCTTCCCAAAGTGGAGTCTTTAATGGTCAATAAGGTTGGTATTCCTCATAAAGGCCTTCCCACATTCGCGATACTCCCAGGTTTCTCTCCTGTGTGGACTCTTTGATAGGCCCTTAGATTCATTTTGGCTGAAGGCTTTTTCACACCTCTGGCACTCTTAAGGCTTCTCTGCAGTCTGAATAGTCTGATGGGTGATGACATGGGGCTGATTTCTGAAGGCCTTCCCACAATGGCCACATGTAAAAGGCTTTTCCCCAGAGACTACTCAGAGGCACCAAGCTTTGGGAGCGCTGATGTTTGTGGGGCTTCTCTCCAGTGTCAACTCTACAGCGCACAGTAATTAATGTAATACATAAAAGCTCTCCCACCCTTGTTGCACACATATAGCCTACTAGGGGTGTGAACTCTTTGATACGTAATGTGGTATAACCTATTGCTTTACATCCTACGCAGCTTTTCTCTAGTGTGGACTGTGTAATCAACAACAAAAAGCAGCCTCCTGAGGAAAGGCCTCTCTGCACTCCTTACAGATATACATATACTCCTTCTAATCAGGAAGAAAGGGAAAAGGCGCCTCGTTGTCTTCGAAGGTTCTTCCACGCTTGGAGCCTTGTCTATTACGAAGAACTAATGAGCAGCTTGAGTGATTGGTTCCTGGTGATTCCTGGTGCTATCTCTCCACCCTCAGCTCTCAGGACACTTCTTCCCATGTGTCGGAAGCTGGGAACTAGAGCTGTAGGTCTTGCCACATTGCTTACGTTCACCTGCCTTCTATCTGCTGCGGACAGTCACAGCCCTGGACACACAATTTCCCACACTTGCTGCAGGAGTGGGCTCTCTCTGGTGTGGGCACACTGATGCACAAGAATCTTATTGCTTCTCGGTGCTTTCTCATACTCTGTATATCGATCGCACTCTCTTGCCAGTGCAGTTCCTCTGGGCTGCAGAACGGGACAGTGCAAACCTCTCTCTACTACATTTTCTGATACGCAGTAAGTTGTGACTTCCCAGTGGATCTCTAACTGCACTCACCATAATTGAAGGATCTTTTCTTCTAAGACCTCTGGTCTTAGAGACTCTAGGAAAGTCTACCAAATTGGATCTCTGGGGCCCAGCCTTTGGGAGTTTTCCCCACACCTTCCCTCCATACTCAGTGTGGTCAGAAAGACCCTGCTTTACTGCTGACTCCACCTTCTTGGCTCTGCTCTCACCATCTGACAAATAAAAACATGGCATGACCTGATAGCCACTGTGAGCAAAAACCAACCCGAGAAC
The DNA here is from genome assembly GCF_028018385.1 of Neofelis nebulosa. Classification (NCBI taxonomy): domain Eukaryota; kingdom Metazoa; phylum Chordata; class Mammalia; order Carnivora; family Felidae; genus Neofelis; species Neofelis nebulosa. Next base: position 35,818,043 of record NC_080787.1, read on the forward strand.
AGAACAATCAAAGAGAGAATAGGAAGGGCACCTGGGTGGCTCAGTCAGTTAAGCATCTAACTTTGGCTCAGGTCGTGATCTCACAGCTCGTGAGTTAGAGCCCCACATCGGACTCTGTGCTGACAGCTCAGAGCCTGGAGCCTGCTTTGGATTCTGTGTCTCCCTCTCTCTCTCTGCCCCTCCCCTGTTCATGTTCTCAGTCTCAAAAATGAACATTTAAAAAAAACAGAGAGAGAGAGAGAGAATGGGAGTGTGCAGCATTTACCCTCCCAACCCTTCACAGTAAGGCAGGGAAGGGGGCTTGAACGGGGACAGGAGCCAGCAAAGAAGGCCGAGTGGACTGGTAAACACAGAGCATAAGAGGGAGGGGACAAAGGACAGAACAAAACACCTAGGGAATAAATAGGAAAGTCAGGCAATGTATGAAGATGAAGTCAACCCCTTGAATGTAAGGGGTGAGAAAACAAAGAAGCAGGCAAAGGGGAATGGCTGAGGGCAGAGGTCCTCGGTGTCGTCATACAGACCGACCAGGCAGAGGCATGGCATCAGTCGCCGTCCTCTGGGTGCTGATGGCTAGCCCCAGAAAGGAATGTGTGCCGGGTATTCCTATGCCCATCAGATTTCCACCCGGTGGCTAAGAGACCAAGAGAAAATGAGGAATCCCCTAGATCCGTGTTCTGCCTTGGGTGCAGCCATGTTTCAAAAGGCACGAGGCAGGGGTCACAACAAGGAGGGAGCTAATGGCCCCCCTCACTCACTGGTGCAAATGAAGTCCTCCGTCCCTCAGTGGCCGGCAGACCTGGTCCCCACTGCGCTTCCCTTTGTTCTAGGAAGATGATCAGATTAGGCTGGGAAAAATAAAATTCTGTTCACAGCACTGAGACAGGAAAGGGGACATGGTGGACCAAAACCAGCCTTAGCCCTAAGCCATGAAACGGATATGGCAGGGGAGCCAACAGGCAGGCTGCTATCTAAGGGGATGACCATCTCAGGACAGAAGTGAAACCCCCACAGGCAGGGTCTTCAATACAAAGGCAGATCACCTGGGTGCTGCAGAGGGTAGACTGAGATCACAGAAAAGGTGCCCATTCCCAGTGAGGGAAATACCAGAACCCAACATTTATGGGAGGCAGAACTAGCTCACGTTTCATCAGGAGGAACCACGGAGCTTACAAGGATCCAGAAACTAAAACCAACTAACCTGAAATCTTTAGAGCACGCTGCTAGCAAATGGGTGGCAACAATGACTTCATTATAGCAATGGATGAACTGAGTCACACAGATTTCTGCCCCAGTCAGATCACATTCCCCAAATTCTCCATCACATCTTAATGGAGACTCCTCTCAGAAGGGTCAGATGATGCCAGTCCCCATGAGTGAAGTGTATAGCCATGGCCTCACACGTCCTCAAAGGTCACCCAATCCTGAAACACATGATTTCTACTGCCACCAGAGGAATAATCCCTGAGGGGCACAACCAGATTCAGCAGGGTAAAGGGGAGGCTTTGAATCTATGTTTATACCTGACAAGCAAAGACAGCTATGGAATAAGACAAGGGTCAAGTTTAGGGAGACCCTTCCAGCAGGGAAGCGGTGGTCAGGGCTGCCATGGTTAGCAAATGTCACAGCGATGAAAGTGCAAGGGAAAACTGCGTTTCTCTCCCCTCTCCCAACACTTTTGGTCACCAAATGTGTGTCTATTGGGGGGCCAATGTGGGGAGGAGAGTGTTCCTACACCAAGCAGTTCTCTTGACACCAGCTGGGTGTCCCACAGTTTAGAGATTTTAAGTAATCTCTATACCCAATGTGGGGCTTGAACTCACAATCCCAAGATCAAGAGTCACGTGCTCTACGGACTGAACCAGGCAGGCACTCCAAGGGTGTCCCACAATTTAACTCAATTTTGACACTATGTGGAGAAAGCATCAGATCCTACAGGTTAAGGGCTCAGTTCCACTGGTCTGTCCCCACTTCAGACACCAGTCTTAAGTCCAAGTTGTCACCTGCACTAACTGACTGGCTATAAATCAGGTTCCCGTGACCCTCTCCTCAGGTTCCATTAATTTGCTAGAGGCGCTCTCAGAACTCAGGAAAACTGTACTTACTATTGCCAGTTTATTACAAAGGGTATTAAAAGATATGAGTAAACAGTTAGATGAAGGGATATATAAGCAGAGCACAGGTGCCTCCTCCCCTGTGGACTTAGGATGTGCCACCTCCTGGCAAATGGACACGTTCTTGTTCATCAACCCGGAGGAGCTCATCAAATCTCACTGCCCAGCAATTTTTACAGGGCTTATTATCCAGCCCTCTTCCCTTCCCACAGATTGGCAGGTGGTGCTGAAAATTGCAACCCTCCAATTACTTGATCTTTCTGGTGATCAGCTCCATCCTGAGGTTATCAAGGGACCCTACCTTAAGTGCCCTTGTTAGCATAAACCCAGTGCACTTGGAAAGGGACTCCTGAAGAGTAGCGAGAGACAATCCTATCACCCAGGAAATTCCAAGGGTTTTAGGAGCTCACTGCCAGGAATCAGGGACAAGGACCAAGAATGCAAACTTTAATTAATTAGGTGGCCAGCCAAGGTCTCAGGAAGGGCAGCAGAGGGAAGCAAGGCTTCACAGACCCAAGCGGTAGGGCTGCGGCTGCTATGACTGGGCCTCAGGACTTTCCTCTGCAGAGGGTGAGTGCTTTAGGGTCACAACTGGCAGAGGATGGGGGAAAAGTTTCTGAGGGGACACACACACACACACACACACACACACACACACACACACACACAAAGGCAGTCCTCTGCCTTGTGCCCTGACCAATTCCCAATGCCCAGGAAGGGAATATTTACAAGGCAGGAATGTTTACCAAAGGCAGAGTGCGCATAGCCCTGTAGTTCTGATCCTGCAACCAAACCTACTTTGGAAACCAGACTCTCAGGCAGCAATGGACAATACCCAACATCTCTCGTGTGGGAGAAAGACAGGCAGGCCTCACTCTAGAATTTAAGACTTGTACAAAGTCTGGATGAAGGTATTCCAAACTCTTGAAGGAAAGGATTAAGAGGGGTATTCATTCACTCTCGACATTTTTTTTTTTTTTTACACAAAGAGCTTTATGAAAAACATCTCTCTCAAATGTTTGTATCATGTAAGATATAAACATAAAATGTACTTATTTATTGATGTTTAGAACAGTACAAAGATTTATTTCTCACCCGTGTTATAGAAGGGCTGTGGCTTTGCTCCATGGCACCCAGGCTGAAAGGACAATCCCCAAGACTTCCTCGTGGCTGAGCCCAACCAGCAACCGCATTTTTTTCTTTTTAAAATTGTGGTGCGATGTATAGAACTTATTTGCCATTGTAGGAATTTTTCAGTGGCTAGTTCAGTGGCATTAAGTACATTCACACTGCCGTGCAGCCATCACCACCATCCGTCTCCAGAACTTCTCTCATCTGCCCAAACTGAAACTCCATATCTGTTAAACAGTAACTTCCCCCCAGCCCCTGGCAACCACTGTGCTACTTGCTGTCTCTATGAATTTGGCTCCTCTAGGTACCTCATGTAAGTGGAGTCGAAGAGTATTTATTCTTTGGTGACTGCCTTACTTCACTAACATGTCCTCAAGGTTCATCCATGTTGTAGCATGTGTCAGAATTTCCTTCATTTTCAAGGCTGAGTAACAAACATTCCGTTGTATGTACACCACATTTTGTTTACCCAGTCATCCCCTCGTGGATACCTGGGTGGCTCCCACCTTTTGGCTATCATCACTAACGCTGCTACAAACATGAGTGTGCAAATAAATACTGGAATCCCTGTTTTTAATTTTTGGAAATATCTTGAAAAACAGAATAGCTGGGTCATACGGTAATTATATTTTAATTATTTTGAGGAACTGCCATACCATTTTTCACAGCAGCTGCAGCATTTTACATTCTCACTGGCAATGCACGAGGGTTGTGATTTCTCGATAGCCTCACCAACGCTTGTATTTTCTGTTTTTCTGGTATAATAATTGTAAGGGGTGTGAAGCGGTATCTCACTGTAGGTGTGATTTGCGTTTCCCTAATGATTAGGGATGTTAAGCATCTCTTCCTATGCTTATTAGCCATCTGCACATCTTTGTGAGAAATGTCTATTATTTAAGTCTTTGGCCCACTTTTTAATGGAGCCGTTTAGGATTGATTGATTGATTGATTGATTTAAATTGTAGGAGTCCTTTATATATTTTGGATCTCTTTCAATTTTTAAAGACTTTTTAAAAAACTTTTTGCATGGGAAATGTCTACAATTCAAGAATTTCTCACGGGGCGCTGGGTGACTCAGTCGGTTAAGCATCCGACTTCAGCTCAGGTCATGATCTAGTGGTGAGTTCGAGCCCTGCATCGGGCTCTGTGCTGACAGCTCAGAGCCTGGAGCCTGTTTCAGATTCTGTGTCTCCCTCTCTCTGACCCTCCCCCGTTCATGCTCTGTCTCTTTCTGTCTCAAAAATAAATAAACATTAAAAAAAAAAAAAAAAAAGAATGTCTCAAACATATCATTTACAGTTGGATTGGGATTTTCGAGATTATTTAGCTTTTTATTTTGAAATAATGACAGATCTACAGGACCTTAGATGTTTGTATCTGGAGTTAAAATAGCATCACAGGATGAATGTAAAGGCTGAATAAATATGCAAAGCCAAGCAGGAGGGTCTCTCTTAGCCCATCTCTGCCTGCCCTTTCTCCCGCCGCAAAAGTCACATTTCACAAATCAGAATGGGAAAACTATAGTACACAGAATTTGTATCTGGGAAGGGTGACAAGGGCCATCACTTCATATATATTACTAAGTTACTCTGGTTTCACTGAGAACATCCCAGAAAAGATTTTCCATATAGGCTAGGCAGTGGAAATCATTCTTTCTACCAAAAATGAATTGTGACAATTAACAGGACAGACTTTCAAAAAAGCTTTTTCAATGTGATCTGACCACTGTCAGAGGGTGCCAGTCACCTACCAACACCACTCTCTTCTTTCCTACTAACAGAAACACATTTGTATCCAGGGTGACAAAGTGCTCAGCTAAAAAGGCCACATCTTCCAGCCTCCCCCATAGCCAGGGCTGGTTGGTTACAGGAGAGTTCTGGCCAATGAAATGAAAGCCAGGAGTCACTAGACAAGGCTTCCAGAAAGCTCTTAAAAGCCCTGTTATTAAAAAATGTGACACTTTGTTAGAAATACGGAATATTGGGGTGGCGCCTGGGTGGCTCAGTCTGTTAAGCATCTAACTTCAGTTCAGGTCATGATCTCACAGTTCGTGAGTTCAAGCCCCATATTGGGCTCTGTGCTGACAGCTCAGAGCCTGGAGCCTGCTTCAGATTCTGTGTCTTCCTCTCTGCTCATGTTCTGTCTCTTTTTCTCTCTTTCTCTCTCAAAAATAAGTAAAACATTAAAAAAAGAAATATGGAATCTTGGGCCCTACAGAATTGGGATCTGCATTTTAACAAGATCCTCTGTTGATTCACATGTGCATTTAAAGTTCTGAGAAGTGCTACTTTAAGGGGAGTTTAGTTAGCCTCCTCTTTTTTCCAGCTTGGAATGTGAAGGTGGTGGCTGGAGCTACGGTGGCCATCTTTTGACCATGATGTGACCTCACAAAAGCCACATGCTAAGGAAGATAGTGAAAAAAGCAGGAGGAGACTGAGGCACTGATGACATCATGATCATGGAGCCACCACACTGCCTGGAACTGCCTGCTCCAGATTTTTTTTTTTTTTTTAAGTAACCTCTACACACAACGTGGCACTCCAACTCACAACCCCAAGATCAAGAGTCCCATGCTCTGCTGACTGAGTCAGCCAGGCACCGCAGCTCCAGACCTCTTTAACACAAGGGGAATAACCTCTACCATGTGTACCTACTACTGACAAGGAACCACTCCAGATGTACAGACTAGAAGAGATATCAGAAAGCCCGAAGCAAGAAAAAGGCACAGTCAACCGTTACTGGATCATAAACCATATAGAGTCTTTTCATTTCAAGTTAATATATAGAGGCACATGTAAGTGTATGAAAATTTCCACAGGATGGAAGTATATACATCAACTGGGGAGCCTGGGTGTCTCAGTTGGTTAAGCATCCGACTTGACTCTTAATTTTGGCTCAGGTCATGATCTCACGGTTTGGGAGATTGAGGCCTGCATTGTGCTCTGCACCTGCTTGGGATGTTCTCTCTCCTCCTCCCCATACTCCTCTCTCTCTCTCTCAAAATAAACTTAAAAAAAAAAAAGTTCTCATCACAAGAAAAAAATTTTAAAAAAAGTATATGCATCAAAATGCTCAGAGTGTAGGTGGTAGAATTAGGAGTAAATTTAATTTTCCTTATACCTTCTGTTATTGACTGAATTTTTTACACTGTGCATGAATTTTATAATAAGAGACATTGTTTAGAAAATACATGTACCTTACACAAAAGGACACCTTAACATGAAAAAGGGTACAATATTGAACAGGATAAAGAACTGCCAGGGTGCGGCACCTGGCTAGCTCAATCAGTGGAGCATGCGGCTCTTGATCTCCAGATTGTGAGTTTGAGTCCTACGCTGGGTGTAAAGTAACTTAAGAAATAAAATCTTAAAAAAAAAAAAAAAAAAAAGAATTGCCAGGGTGCTTGGCTGGCTCAGTTGGAAGAGCATGCAGCCCTTGATCTTAGGTTGTGAGTTCAAACCCCACACTGGTGGCGGGGGCAGTGGGGGGTGGGGGGGTGGGGAGTTAGAGACTATTTAAATAAATAAATAAGCCCCTAAAAAAAAAAAAAAAAAAGAATTGCCTACTCTTGGGGGTGGGAATGGGTTACCAAGAAAATAGTGAATAAAGTGAGAGAGACCTTGCTTGACTAATAATGACAATGGGCTTCAAACTGAGTATAATTTGCACCCTCTCTACTCCTATGGGCCAAAAAACTCCCAGGTCACATCACATACATTTTTAAACTTTTTTTAACGTTTATTTATTTTTGAGAGAGACAAAGACAAAGCATGAGCAGGGGAGGGGCAGAGAGAGAGGGAGACACAGAATCCGAAGCAGGCTCCAGGCTCTGAGCTGTCAGCACAGAGCCCGACACAGGGCTCGAACCCACAAACTGAAAGATCACGACCTAAGCCAAAGTCAGACGCTCAACCGACTGAGCTACCCAGGTGCCCCACATCACGTATATTTTTGACTAAACATCTGTTCACCAGCTTGATTAATTCCTTGGTTTTCAGACTCTACTAAATTAACGTCTGGCTATATTTCAAAATAACATGATCCTCAAGAGGCAAAGAGCAGTCACACCTGAGGCCCACGTACATGTGTCCACTTCAGAGGCAGCTCAAAAAACTCTTGTACAAGCACAGTAAAACTAAACTAAGTACAGCTTTCCAGAATCCTCCATTTAAGGGGAAAATGTTCAAACACACATTTAACAAGCACTGAAGCATCTTATTTTGTGCACTTCCTTCTTACTGGACTCTCTACACTCTACATATAAGAACATTTCAAGAATTTAAAAACCCACTATTTAAGCTGTCTTTTGAATACAGCTAAGTTAAAATGTGAATACAACAATCCAAATAGGCAAAACTCACCCTAAACTAAAACTATAGCACAAGAGAGTGGCTCAGCAGAGATTACCATACTCATGCCACACAGTGAAATTCAGTAATACCCAATACCCTACTTCACTAACACAGAAACTCACAAGGCAAGGGATTTTTTTCTTATTTGTTCATTGATGATCTCAAGCATCTAGAACAGTACCTGTCACATATGAGGTGTGGGGGGAAAATGTGAATGCCTGTATATAGCAATAAACAAAGTCTTCACTTAAAATATTACACACAGGGGTGTGTCTGGGTAGCTCAGTTGGTTAAGCATCCAACTTTTGATCTCAGCTCAGGTCATGATCTCACTGTTCCTGAGATCGAGCCCCAGCACAGAGCCTGCTTGGGATTCTCTCTCCCTCTCTCTCTCTCTCTCTCTCTGCCTCTCCTTCTCCTCTGCTTCTGCTCTCTCTCTCAAAATAAGTAAATTTTAAAAAATTACATTCAGACACACATTAAATCAATTTGCAAATGTCTCCAAGAGAAAAGGATGTTGAAGAGTTTCCCACTAATCTATGCATTCACCTAAGAATATAAAGCTAATACAATTTTGTTAATCAAATACTTAGGTGTTACAAACACATGGCAATGAGATGTAAATTATGGGGAAAAGAGGGCAAGGTAGAATGTATACATGATAGATATCCATGTTAGATGTTCAGGCCTCATCCATGGGGATGAGATGACAGGCACTTAGGACCCTAGGAGTGGCAGGAGAGACAAGATAAATCACCTGCAGAACCCACACACCACAGGCTAGCTCTAAAGGTGAGGATGAGAAGACTGACACACATGATTTAGGCTTTGTGTTTAATGTAACTTGGAAAGCTATGATGTAGACAACCTGATTCAAACATCTTCAAATGTGTATTAACAGACTACCACGTAGCTTGCTGATGCTGGTTATTAAGATCAATGCCCTTTTTTTGAATTCTATGACATAGTTTGACTTTCTATATCCTTTTTATAGGGAAAAGATGTGTGACCAACTTGCAGAAATAGTCTTGTTTGCTTGCCAGATATATTTCTCATTGTAAATTTGCATGCTGGCTAATTATAACAGCTTGAAAGTTACATAAATGTCCAACAATAGGGAATCAGTTAAGAATAAAATTCATTATAGTGCATATATATATATATATATATATATATATATATATATATATATATATAAGACTACACAGCCATTAAAAAACATGATGTAAAAGTAGAGATTGCCATGGGAAAATGTCCACAAATAGAGGACATTTAGAAAATCAGGTTACAAAACAGATGTATCAAATAATCCCGGCTATGTTTAAAAAACTAAATAGGAGAGAAAAAAACCTGGCAGAACCTTACTAAGCATGGGGTTGTGTCTCAGGGTACAGCTAAAGACGCCTTGTTTTATACTGTAATTTTGTAAATTTAGGTCTCATTTTTCTGCATTTTCCAAACTTTCTATAATGAAAAATAATTGCTTCTATAATCAGAAAACAAGCAGCAATAATTTTGTTTTTCAATTTTCATTCAGATGACCTTAGGCAAGTTAATCAACCTCTCTTTACCTATAAAAATGGGGATAAAAGGACTCCTGCCTTTAGGTTACCAGGACATGTAAATGCTTACAACAATCCCTGGCAAGTGGGAGTTGCTCAGTAAAGGTTAGCTATTAGCTCTGAAATTCTTGCGAGTATGCATGTGTACTGGAGGGTCAGGCCTGTCTCACGGGTAGGGTAGAGCCAGCCTGAGAAGCCAGCAGGCCTCTCCATCTAATTCCACAACAACTAACAAAGGTAGAAAGGGAAATTAAGGGCTGAGTTCACAAATTCCCAAGTCTTTAGACACCAGGGAAAAAAAGTAAATGTGAGTGAAGCAGCTGGGAGGCTGACAAGGAGCAGGGTGCTATGGCTCTGCAGAAGTGGCAGCGGGAGGGGGGATGCTCCTCAGAAGTACCTCAATTTGGCCTATTTTATTAATCTCTACAGCTAACATGAGGCTCGAACTTACAACCCTGAGACAAAGAACTGCATGCTCCTCCGACTGAGCCGGCCAGGAGCCCCATTCCACTTATTTTAAAAGCCTGCAGGGGTGCCTGACTGGCTCAGTCAGTTGAGCGTCTGATTCTTGATTTTGGCTCAGGTCATGACATCCTGGTTTGTGAGTTCAAACCTCACATTGGGCTCCACACTATCAGCGTGGAGCCCCTTGGGATTCTCTCTCTCTGCCCCTCCCCATTCCCATGCTCTTTCTCTCCCTCAAAAGAAATAAACTTAAAATTAATTTTTAAATAATAAATAAATAAATAGCCTGCACTGGTCTAACAGCCCCCATCTACCCTGTAGCTGCCCTGATTTGTGCATTAAAGTATCCACAGAAAAGACCAATTTAAAGTGATAGGAATTTACAGGTTGTTGTACGCCATCCCAGTCAATGCTCCTCTTTCTTCAGGGTGTTCACAACTGGGTTTCAAGTTGTCAGTGTTCCCTCAGGTAGGATGTTGTTAACACACCAGCAATGAACAGGTTTGTTTGTTTAAGTAGGCTCCATGCACAACACGGGGCTTGAACTCATGAACCCAAAATCAAGTCACATGCTCTACCAGCCAGGCACCTCAACAATGAACAGTTTCTATGCTCACGTGTCAGTCGCTGTTATCAATGACGGAAACCAACTGTATGACCAACCTGTGGTAAGAAAGGGATTCCAGGGTTGAGGGCGTCTGGCTGGCTCAGTCGGTGGCACATGCAACTCTGATCTTGGAATTTTGAGAGGTCCACGCTGGGTGTAGAGAGATTCCTTTAAAAAAAAAAATCTTAAAAAAAGAAAAAGAAAGGGATTCCAGGGTTACACAGTTGAGGGGTCCCGTAGGTAAGTTAGTCTGACTGCTTCCAGCCCAAATGACCAGGGAGGGAATTCAGAGAGTAGGAACTAATACTGGACCAAATGTAATCTGTCCTAGAATTTCAGGGACCACACGATTTATTGTCACAATGGGGATACTTTTTTTTTTTAATTTTTTTTTTAATGTTTATTTCTGAGACAGAGAGAGACAGAGCATGAACAGGGGAGGGGCAGAGAGAGAGGAAGGCACAGAATCTGAAGCAGGCTCCAGGCTCTGAGCTGTCAGCACAGAGCCCGACGCGGGGCTCGAACTCAGACTGTGAGATCATGACCTGAGCCAAAGTCGGACGCTTAACTGACTGAGCCACCCAGGCGCCCCAACAATGGGGATACTTCTTACTTCTGAGACTGGAAAGGAATGCTATTAATAATTCCACCAGAGGGGTGCCTGGGTAGCTCAGTCTGTTAAGCGTCCAACTTAAGGTCAGGTCATGATCTCCCGGTTTGTGGATTTGAGCCCTGCGTGGGACTCTGGGCTGACAGCTCAGGGCCTGCTTTGGATTGTGCCTCTCTCTCTCTCTCTCTCTCTGTCTCTCTCTCTCTCTCTGTGCCCCTCCCTGGCTGATGTACTCTCTCTCTCAAGAATAATAAATATACTTTAAAAATAATAATTACACCAGAGGGCACCTGGGTAGCTCAGTCAGTTGACTCTTGATTTTGACTCAGTTCTTGGGATCCACATCAGGCTCCATGCTGAGAGTAAAGTCTGCTTAAGACTCACTCTCTCTCCCTCTTCCCCTCTCCCCTGCTGGTGTTCTTTCTCTGTTAAAAAAGCAGGAGGGGGAAGAGGGCTGGCACCTGGGTGGCTCAGTCGACTATTGACTTCAGCTCAGATCATGATTTTATAGTTTGTGAGATCAAGCACTGTGTTGGGCTCTGCACTGACAGCGCTTCTCTCTTTCCCTCTCTCCTGCCCCTCCATTGCTCACGTGCTCTCTCTCTTAGAATAAATAAACATTAAAAAAAAAAATTGGAGCAGGACATTGGGTCTTGACTAGAAATGTCTCAAACAAATTGGGACATATGGCTACCCAATTAAAATCATAGTGTTCCCTAAGGCCTAGGGTAAATTCCACTCTTCACTTGAAAACTATCTACTTTTTTTTTTTAATGTTCATTTATTTTTGAGAGAGAGACAGATAGAGGGCGAGCTGGGGAGGGGCAGAAAGAGAGAGGGAGACACAGAATCCAAAGCAGGCTCCAGGCTCTGAGCTGTCAGCACAGAGACGGGGCTCAAATTCACGAACCACAAGATCATGACCCAAGCCCAAGTCAGATGCTTAACCCTGAGCCACCCAGGTGCCCTGAAAACAATCTACTTTCATGGCATTTAGAAACCACTCTCTTCAAACCACTGTGTACTAGTAAATAACCCAGTAGACTTATTTAAAGGGTTTACTACCCACAGAGGTTTGGGGATCTTCCTTTCTGGAATGCTTGGATTGAAAGCCAAGAGGCTCTACAGCCAGAATGAGGACCCTGGGTCCCAGAGTTGATATACTGAAAAGCATTTCAGAAGGCAGTAGTGATTAGTTGATCTCTCAGTTACCGGTCCCTCCCTAGATCCCTGACACCACATCAGCCTCAGGGAGGAGAGACTAAGAGGACTACTCTGAGCAGCAGCTCCACATGGACACAGCAGGGTCAGGAGCTGTCCCACCAGCCACCCTGTTCCCTTTTCCTTCTAGGGGTTATAGGTCGGCCACTGGCTCAGAAGCCACCAGTGCAGTAGTGACAGGAGACCATGATTACAGGCCCAAGACCATGTCCATGGTTGAGACCAGCTAGGACTTGTATTTCATGTGCGTTCTACCTAACAACTATCTTCCAGATTCTCCTGGAAAACAGAACTACATTACATTCCCATGGTCTGTTTGATAATTATCCTATTCAGCTCTTTTCCTTTCTATGTTGTGAATTTTTAGCTTCTCAAGTTTGCTCTCTTTTCCCTCCTCCTTTACTAATTAACAGAATTCCAAGTCTGGCTTTGAAACTACAGACCTTCCCACCTACTGGTGAAAAAAGTCTCAGCTAGATCAAAGGAAAAAATATTTCTCTGTTCTACAGCTGCAGAAATCCTACAGCTGCAGAAAAGCACGTACTATTCAATGTCGCAAAAGTGTTCTTGTTAAGGTTGTTTTTAAGGAGTCCTTCAAGACTCTTGGACTTCAGAGATTGCTACCACATCCTGGGAAAGTAGTCTTTAACTTTTAAAGTCTGTAATTCTGACGGACTTACTTAATTTGTAGTCTTGGTAGCACTATTTAAATAGATATGCTAGGTTTTTTGGCTCACTCATGACCACAAAGTGTGTGATTTTTCATTCTTAAACCAGGAGAGGATCATTATTAGCAACCTTCTCTACTCATAAGAGCATGGAAATAAAAATGAACAACAATGGCTTTATTGGATTTTGGTGTTTTGGTTTTTTTTTTTAATGTTTGTTTATTTTGAGAGAGAGCAGACGAGCTGGGGAGAGGCAGAAAGAAAGAGAAAGGGAGAGAATCTCAAGCAGGCTCCATGCTCAGCACAGGCAAACCATGAGATCACGACCTGAGCTGAAATCGAGTGGAACACCTAACTGACTGAGCCATTCAGGCATCCCTTATTGGATTTCATTTTCAAATAGAATTTGACAATCAAATGTTCAAATTAATTTTATCAGCAATAAACCTCCAACTATTTAAATGTCTGGTGGTTGAAGTTACTCTTTTTGCCCTTAGCAAATCTCTAAGAGGAGTGACCCCAGCTGTCTGGATCGGAGGGAGTACATCAATCCTATACTAGGGCCAGGGCTCACTCACTCAGCAACCAGGAGAGTAGAACAGGAATGGGCTCCTGGCCCTCCAAGCAACTAGGAAAGGTCTTCATCTTCTAGAGGCAAAATGGTCTGTCCTGTCAGCATAACTTTCCAGTCTTCTTCCTATTCCCTGGGATGAGAGGTCCCTATGATTTCACTAAGGGGACAGAGGGGAGAAAGCAGGGTTGGAGGTCCCATTGCCCATCACCCAGACACCTTTTCTCAGTCCAACCTCAGAAGAGGGGCCACTGGATTCAGACTGGGACTTATTTGAACATGAGGGTTCTGAGAATTTGAGGGGATCCAGATCCAAAGTCCTGTTCTCTACTCTGCCTCCATTTCCAAGCAAACATGAAGATGCAGATTCTAAATAGGACACATAAAAACTGTAAATGCTAGGGGTGCCCGGCCAGCTCAGTCAGAAGAGCATGTGACTCTTGATCTCAGGGTTGCAAGTTTGAGCCCCGCTTTGGGTATAGAGATTACTTAAAAAAAAAATGATTAATAACATAGGAAAAAAAAACAAACACCTGCAAATGTTACTACACTCTGCTCACTTAGAAATCCTAAGTCCACGGGGAACTGAGGAAGGTGGAAAGGAATCCATCTTAAGCCTTCCTTCACAGTACCTCTGAACCAGAGTTCAGACCTGGGAGAAAAGGCTGCATAACATTGGTAATAGTAAACTAAACCAAAAATAAATAAGTAAGATAAGGTAAGACAAAATAAAATTAAATTTAAAAATAAATAAATAAATTAATTAATTAATTAAATAAAATAAGGGGGCGCCTGGGTGGTTCAGTTAGTTAAACGTCAAACTTCAGCTCAGGTCATGATCTCACGGTTCATGAGTTGGTTCCTGAGTTGGAGACCCACATCAGGCTCTGTACTGACAGGGCAGAGGCTGCTTCGGAACCTCTGTCTCCCTATCTCTCTGTCCCTCTCCCACTCTCGTTCCCTCTCTCTCTCTCAAAAAAAAATTTAGAAAAAAATTAAATTAAAAAAATAAAATAAAACCAGGAAAGAACTTACTAGAATGAATCTATATTCTTAACAAAAGAATTCAAAAGCCTTTAGAATTACTATGTAACAGGTACAAGTTGCAGGCAGAGCAGGACAGGGGCTCCTAAGGCCTTCCTGCACTCACCACACTATGGTTCTTTATCCAGCCCAGATACACAAGACCTCCCCACTTTCCAAATGGCTTATCACTTCAGTTTTATAGACTGAAAATCCTATTCACAGGCAAGGGAAAAGAGTCAGCATGTTAAGGAATCAGGATATCAGGGCAATTCTTTGCTGATGAGCCCTCTAATTTCATGGCTGCAGTCAAGCTAACAACTGTCCTCCTCTGTTCCTGCCTCTTGGCTCCTTCCCACTGGCTCTAGATACTCCATTTGATTCCTTCTTTCCTCTCTTCTCATGACCAGCTATAGACTTTCCAGCTTTCCACTATCTTGCTGTCCACTCTAACCTAAAAAAAAGCTTAGATAAAGGTTTTTCTGCTAAAAACCACAGAAATACAGAGAACCGGCAGTTAAAGCCTGGTCTGTGTTTCTGGTTTTCCTTTTTAGGTGATATTCTGGGAATCCCTGTTCTTTTCTTTTTAATATTTTAATTTTTGAGAGAGAGAGAGAGAAAGCTTGGGGGAAGGGCAGAGAGAGAGGGGACAGAGGATCTGAAGCTGCGGGGCTTGAACTCACAAGCTGTGAGATCATGACTTGAGCCAAAGTCAGATGCTTAACCAACTGAGCCACCCAGGCACCCCTGGGAATCTCTTTCCTACCACACTTTCATTATCAAGGGTGGATTTCAACTCCACCCCATTCATACATACTTTCTCCAACACTTATACTGGGGGCCTCCTTTTTTAACAAAATATGGGGGGCTGGCAAACTCCAGATTGGAGTCTTCCACCTTAATGTCCCCCCCCCATCTAATATAATTAAATCATTCTGATACAGGGTTATAATGACAAAAGGAACTAGACTCATTTCACATATTTGGGGGAAGCTGGAGGAATATGCTCTCTCTGACAGACAGAACCTACTCTGAGGTGTGGATGGGCCCAGTGGGCAATTCCTTTTTGTGTGTCTGGGATGGAAAGATGACAGTGGCAGTGGGCATTCACCCTAGATACCTACCAGTCAGTCCCAGGCCTAAGATCCTGCTGTGGGAATGCTTACACAGAACTCCAGGCAGGAGAAAGGCAAGAACTGAGAACACTTAGAAAACTGTGCATTGTTAATGAATCTTGGGGTCCTGAGTTTCAGCCCCACATGGGGGGGGGGGGGGGTAGATTTTACTTAATACAAGAAAAGAAAAGAAAGAGAGAGAGAGAGAGAGAGAGAGAGAGAGAGAGGAGAGAAAAGAAAAGAAAAAAAAGAAAGACAGAAAGAAAGAAAGAAAAAGGAATCTCTTGCCTCAGGGCCCAGCAGCACGTCAAGGCTCTCTCCGTCAAAAACACTGGGAATTAGGACCTGTACAGCTCCATCCAGCAACACTTGCATCAAAAGAGGGCTTGGCATACCAATAAGGGACATTTCAAGCCAAGTCACACGCAAAGTCCAAGCCTTTCGTCTGGCATAAACATAAATACTATAAATTAGAAATAAATAAATACTGACTAAAACAAAAACCAAAAACAGAAGCTTGAGCTCAGCTATTCGGAAGGTGTGAAACCCTGGAGGCTCTCCAGACCCTGAAGCGTTCCACCACACACGAGCGGGGAAATGTGGAGAAAGACGGAGCCACAGTTAGTGAGAAACTGCAGTTAAGCCTTCCAGTCAGACCAGTCGGGTCACAGGAAAGTCCTTACTCAGCGCGCTGGTGTTTCCCTTAATTCTTCAGCATCAGTCCGTGTAAAGAGCCTTCTGGGTGCAGTCCAGGCGATTCCACTCTTCGTTTCCGAAGCCCACGTCCACATCATCGAAGGTCACCGGCCCCTGCAACAGGAGGTTTGTGCACTATGGTCCGGGGTCATCCCAGCACCTGCTCCTCGAAGAAGCAGGGCTGGGAACTTGAGGAGCGGGGGAGAGACGCACTGAGAAGAGGCGGTCGGGGGGCACCGAGAGTGGCAGGGCCCGACGACCCCGGGCAGGGGAGAGACAATGCCGAAGTGGACCCCCGCGAGGGGGCTCGGGACCTGCACCCACTCACCTTGGGCGCTGGGGATAACAGAAAAGTAAAGTACACGCCGTCCGCCCTCAGCAACAAGCTTCCGCCCCACACTCAGTAGAGCAGCAAAACTCCGCGCGCCCAGCCCACCACGCGTCCGCCTGAGCCTCGGGCCCCGCCCCTAGGCAACTTCGTGCCCTCTCTAGGCTGCGCGGAGGACCTTGCGTCTCGGTGGACCGCTCCGAAGCTCGCTTGGGGAGCGCCGGTCCCGGGTTGGACCGGAAACATGGCGACCCGGGCCTCGGCGATTCTGCGAGGCTTGGTCCCTTCAC